>NC_058083.1:536497763-536549686 GCF_014858855.1 Bufo gargarizans | reverse complement strand
ACTACACCCCTAATCCTACTTCTCCTTGTGTAATGTCTACACTGCACCCCTAATCCTACTGCTCCTTGTGTTATGTGTGCACTGCACCCCTAATCCTACTGCTCCTCATGCACTGTTTACACTGCACCCTTAATCCTACTGCTCCTTGAGTAATGTCTACACTGCACTCCTAATCCTACTGCTCCTCATCTACTGTCAACACTGCACCCCTAATCATAAATCTCCTCATGTACTTTCTACACTGCACTCCAAATCCTACTGCTCCTCATCTACATACTACACTGCACCCCTACTCCTACTGCTCCTCATGTAATGTCTACACTGCACCCTAATTCTAATGATCCTTTTCTACTGTATACACTGCACCCCTAATTCTGCTACTCCTCATCTACTGTCTACACTGCGCCCCTAATACTACTGCTCTTCATCTACTGTCTGCACTGCACCCCTAAACCTGCTTATCCTCCTCTACTGTTTACACTGCACCCCTCATACTACTGCTCCTCATCTACAGTCTACACTGCACACTAAATCTGCTGATCCTCACCTACAGTCTACTCTGCACCACTAAACCTGCTACATCTCATTTTCTGACTACACTGCACCCCTAATCCTACTGATCCTTGTGTAATTCCAACACTGCACCCTAAACCTGCTACTCCTCATCTACAGTCTACACTGCACCCATAATCCTACTGCTCCTCATGTGATGTCTACACTGCACCATAATCCTTTCTGCTTCTCATCTACTGTCTACACTGCACCCATAAACCTGCTAGTACTCATCTACTGTCTACACTGCACCCCTAATCCTACTGCTCATCTACAGTCTACCCTGCACCCTAATCCTACTGCTCCTCATCTACATTCTACACTGCACCCTAATCCTACTGCTCCTCATCTACAGTTTACACTGCGCCCCTATTCCTACTGCTTCTCATGAAATGTCTACACTGCAACCTAACCCTACTGCTTCTCATCTACAGTCTACTCTGCACCCCTAATCCTACTGCATCTTGTGTAATGTCTAATCTGCAACCATAATCCTACTGCTCCAGATGTAATGTCTACACTGCAACCTAATCCTACTGCCCCTCATGTAATGTCCACACTGCCCCCTAATCCTACTGATCCTCATCTACTGTCTACATTGCACCTCTAATCCTACTGCTCCTTATCTACTCTCTAAATTGCACCCCTAAACCTGTTACTCCTAGTGTCTACACTGCACCCTAACCCTACTGCTCCTCATCTACAGTCTACACTGCACCCCTATTCCTACTGCTTCTCATGTAATGTCTACACTGCAACCTAACCCTACTGCTCATCATCTACAATCTACTCTGCACCCCTAATCCTACTGCTTCTTGTGTAATGTCTACCCTGCACCAATAATCTTACTGCTCCTGATGTAATGTCTACACTGCACCCTAATCCTACTGCTCCTCATGTAATGTCCAAACTGCACCCTAATCCTACTGATCCTCATCTACTGTCTACATTGCACCTCTAATCCCTACTGCTCCTCATCTACTGTCTACACCGCACCCCTAAACTTGCTACTCCTCATCTACTGTCTATACTGCACCCCTAATCCTGCTGCTCCTCGTCTACAGTCTACACTGCACCCTAATCCTACTGCTCCTCATGTAATATCTACAGTGGTCCCCTAGTCCTATTGCTTCTCATATACAGTCTACACTGCACCCTAATCCTATTGCTCCTCATGTAATATCTACACTGCAACCCTAATCCTACTGCTCCTAATCTGCAGTGTACATTGCATCCTTAACCTGCTACTTCTCATGTAAGGTCTACACTGCACCATAATGCTAGTGCTCCTCATCTAATGTCTACACTGCATTCTAACCCTACTGCTTCTCATCTACAGACTACACTGCACCATAACCTGCTACTCCTCATCTCCAGTCTATACTGCACCCCTAATCCTACTGCTTTTCATGTAATGTCTACACTGCACCTTAAAACTGCCACTCCTCTTCTACAGTCTACACTGCACCCAAATCCTTCTGCTCCTTATGTAATGTCTACACTGCACCACTAATCCTATTGCTCCTCATCTAATGTCTACACTGCAACACTAAATTTGCTACTCCTCATCTACTGTCTACACTGCACCCCTAAACCAGCGACTCCTCATCTGTCTACACTGCACCCTAATCCTACTGCTCCTCATGTAATGTCTACACTGCACCCCTAATCCTATTGCTCCTTATCTACTGTCTACACTGCACCCCTAAATCTGCTTCTCCTCATCTACTGTCTACACTGCACCCCTAAACCTGCTGCTCCTCATCTACAGTCTGCACTGCACCCCTAAACCTGCTACTTCTCATCTACTGTCTACACTGCACCCATAATCCTACTGCTCCTCAACTACTGTCTACACTGCACCACTAATCCTACCGCTCCTCTCGAAATGTCTACACTGCACCCCTTAACCTGCTTCTCCTCATCTACAGTCTACACTGCACCCCTAATCCTACTTATCCTCATGTACTGTCTACACTGCACCTTAATCCTACTGCTCCTCATGTAATGTTCACACTGCACCCCTAATCCTACTGCTCCTCATGTAATATATACACCACACCCTAATCCTACTGCTCCTCATCTACTGTCTACACTGTATCCCTAAATCTGCTACTTCTTATCTACTGTCTACACTGCACCCCTAATCCTTCTGCTCCTCTTGTATTGTCTACACTGCACCCCTAAGCCTGCTAATCCTCATCTTCTGTCTACACTCCACCCATAATCCTGCTGCTCCTCACCTACAGTCTACACTGCACCCTTAAACATGCTACTACTCATCGTCTGTCTACACTGCACCCCTATTCCTTCTGCTCCTCTTGAAATGTCTGCACTGCACCCATAAACCTGCTGCTCCTCTTGAAATGTCTACACTGCACCCCTAAACCTGCTTCTCCTTATCTACTCTCTACTCTGCACCCCTAATCCTACTTCTCGTCTACTGTCTATTCTGCACCCTAATCCTACTGGTCCTCATGTAATGTCTGCACTGCACCGTAATCCTACTGCTACTCATCTACAGTGTACACTGCACTCCTAAACCTGCTACGTCTTATCTACTGTGTACATTGCACACTAATCCTACTGCTCATCATCTACTGTCTACACTGCAGCCCTAATCCTAGTGCTCCTCATGTAATGTCTACACTTCGCCCCTAATCCTAATGCTGCTATTCTACTATCTACACTGCACCCTGAAACATGCTATACCTAATTTACTGTCTACACTGCACCTCTAATCCTACTGCTCCTCATCTACAGTCTACACTGCACCCCTAAACCTACTGCTCCTCATCCACAGTCTACACTGCACCCTAAGCCTGCTGCTCCTCATCTACAGTCTACAATGCACTCCTAACCTTCTGCTTCTCATCTACAGCCTACACTGCACCCTAAACCTGCTGCACCTCATTTACAGTCTTCACTGCACCCCTAAACCTGCTACTTCTCTTGTAATGTCTACACTGCACCCTAAACCAACTGCTCTACATCTAGTGTCTACACTGCACCACAACCCTACTGATCCTCATCTACATTGTACCCTAAACCTGCTGCTCCTCATCTACTGTATACATTGCACCCCTAAACCTTCTGCTCCTCATCTACAGTCTACACTGCACCCCTTATCGTACTGCTCCTTATCTACTGTTTACACTACACCTCTAATCCTACTGTTTCTCATCTACTGTCTACACTGCTCCCCTAATCCAACTGCTACTCATCTACTGTCTACACTGCACCACTAATCATACTGTTCCTTATGTAATTTCTACACTGCACTCCTAATCCTACTGATCCTCATCTACTGTCTACACTGCACCCTAATCCAACTGCTCCTCATGTAATGTCTACAATGCACATTAATCCTATTGCTCCTCATCTAGTTTCTACACTGCATACTAATCCTACTGCTCCTCGTCTACACTGCACCCCTAATCATACTGCTCATCATCTGCTGTCTACACTGCACCCCTAATACTACTGCTCCTTATGTAATGTCTGCACTGGACCACTAATCCTACTGCTTTTCATCTAATCAACAATGCACCCTTAATCCTACTGCTCCTTATGAAATGTCTACACTGCACCCTAATCCTATTACTCCTCATCTACTGTCTACACTGCACCCCTAAATTTGCTACTCCTCATCTACTGTCTGCACTGCACCCCTAATCCTACAGCTCCTCATCTACAGTCTACGCTGCACCCTAAACCTGCTGATCCTCATTTACAGTCTACACTGTACCCTAATCCTACTGCTCCTCATTTACAGTCTACACTGCACCCTAAACCTGCTACTCCTCATCTCCAGTCTACGCTGCACCCCTAATTTTACTGCTTTTCATGTAATGTCTACACTGCACCTTAAAACTGCTTCTCCTCACTACAGTCTACACTGCACCCTAATCCTACTGCTCCTTATGTAATGTCTACACTGCACCACTAATCCTATTGATTCTCATCTACTATCTACACTGCACCCCTAATCCTCCTCATGTAATGTCTACACTGCACCCCTAAACCAGCTACTCCTCATCTACTGTCTACACCCTAATCCTACTGCTCCTCATGTAATGTCTACACTGCACCCCTAAACCAGCTACTCCTCATCTACTGTCTACACTACACCCTAATCCTACTGCTCCTCATGTAATGTCTACACTGCGCTTCTAATCCTATTGCTTCTTATCTACTGTCTACACTGCACCCATAAATCTGCTACTCCTCATCTACTGTCTACACTGCACCCCTAATCCTACTGCTACCCATCTACTGTCTACACTGCACCCCTAAACCTGCTGCTCCTCATTTACTGTCTACACTGCACCCTAATCCGATTGCTTCTCATGTATTGTCTACACTGCACCCCTAATCCTACTGCTCCTCATTTAATGTCTACACTGCACCCATAATCCTACTGCTCCTCAACCCTCTGTCTACACTGCACCCCTTAACCTGCTAATCCTCATCTACTGTCTACACTGCCCCAAAATACTACTGCTCCTCATCTACGGTCTACACTGCACCCTAAACCTGCTGCTCCTCATCTACAATCTACACTGCACCCTTAAACATGCTACTTCTCATCTTCTGTCTACACTGCACCCCTAATCCTACTGCTCCTCATTTAATATTTACACTGCACCCCTAATCCTATTGCTCCAAATCTACTGTCTACACTGCACCCCTTAACCTGCTAATCCTCATCTACTGTCTACACTGCCCCCTAATACTACTGCTCCTCATCTACAATCTACACTGAACCCTTAAACATGCTACTTCTCATCTTTTGTCTACACTGCACCCGTAATCCTACTGCTCCTACTTTACTGACTACACTGCACCGCTAATCCTACTGCTCCTCGTGTAATGTCTACACTGCACCCTTAATCCTACTGCTCCTCTTGAAATGTCTACACTGCATTCATAAACTTGCTGCTTCTCTTGTAATGTCTACACTGCACCCCTAATCCTACTTCTCCTTATCTACTAACTACACTGCACCCTAATACTACTGCTCCTCATGTAATGTCTTCACTGCACCCCTAATCCTACTGCTCTTGTGTAATGTCTACACTGCACCCCTTAATGTGTTGCTCCTCATCTACTGTCTATACTGCACCACTAATCCTACCGCTCCTCTCAAAATGTCTACACTGCACCCCTTAACCTGCTTCTCCTCATTTACAGTCTACACTGCACCCCTAATCCTACTTATCCTCATCTACTGTCTACACTGCACCCTAATCCTACTGCTCCTCATGTAATGTTCACACTGCACCCCTAATCCTACTTATCCTCATCTACTGTCTACACCGCACCCTAATCCTACTGCTCCTCATCTACTGTCTACACTGTATCCCTAAATCTGCTACTTCTTATCTACTGTCTACACTGCACCCCTAATCCTTCTCATCCTCTTGTATTGTCTACACTGCACCCATAATCCTGCTGCTCCTCATCTACTGTCTACACTGCACCCCAATCCTACTTCTCGTCTACTGTCTAATTTGCACACCCTATACCTACTGGTCCTCATGTAATGTCTGCAATGCACCGTAATCCTACTGCTCCTCATCTACAGTCTACACTGCACTCCTAAACCTGCTACTCCTCATCTACTGTGTACATTGCACCCTAATTCTACTGCTCATCATCTACTGTCTACACTGCAGCCCTAATCCTAGTGCTCCACATGTAATGTCTACACTTCGCCCCTAATCCTAATGCTGCTATTCTACTATCTACACTGCACCCTGAAACCTGCTATACCTAATCTACTGTCTACACTGCACCTCTAATCCTACTGCTCCTGATCTACAGTCTACACTGCACCTCTAATCCTACTGCTCCTCATCTACAGTCTACACTGCACCCCTAAACCTACTGCTCCTCATCTACAGTCTACACTGCACCCTAAGCCTACTGCTTCTCATCTACAGTCTTCAATGCACTCCTAACCTTCTGCTTCTCATCTACAGCCTACACTGCACCCTAAACCTGCTGCACCCTCATTTACAGTCTTCACTGCACCCCTAAACCTGCTACTTCTCTTGTAATGTCTACACTACACCCTAAACCAACTGCTCTACATCTAGTGTCTACACTGCACCACAACCCTACTGATCCTCATCTACACTGTACCCTAAACCTGCTGCTCCTCATCTACTGTCTACACTGCTCTCCTAAACCTGCTGCTCCTCATCTACTGTCTACACTGCACCCCTAATCCTACTGCTCCTCATCTACTGTCTACACTGCACACCTAATCATACTGCTCCTCATGTAATTTCAACACTGCACTCCTAATCCTACTGATCCTCATCTACTGTCTACACTGCACCCCTAATCCAACTGCTCCTCATGTAATGTCTACACTGCACCTGAATCCTATTACTCCTCATCTAGTTTCTATACTGCATACTAATCCTACTGCTCCTCGTCTACAGTCTACACTGCACCCCTAATCATACTGCTCATCATCTGCTGTCTACACTGCACCCCTAATACTACTGCTCCTTATGTAATGTCTACACTGCACCACTAATCCTACTGCTTTTCATCTAGTCTACACTGCACCCTTAATCCTACTGCTCCTTATGAAATGTCTACACTTCACCCTAATCCTATGACTTCTGATCTACTGTCTACACTGCACCCCTAAATGTGCTACTCCTCATCTACTGTCTGCACTGCACACCTAATCCTACAGCTCCTCAAATACAGTCTACACTGCACCCTAAACCTGCTGATCCTCATCTCCAGTTTACACTGCACCCCTAATCCTACTGCTTTTCATGTAATTTCTACACTGCACCTTAAAACTGCTTCTCCTCATCTACAGTCTACACTGCACCCTAATCCTACTGCTCCTTATGTAATGTCTACACTGCACCACTAATCCTATTGATTCTCATCTACTCTCTACACTGCACCTTTAAATCTGCTACTCCTCATCTACTGTCTACACTGCACCCCTAATCCTCCTCATGTAATGTCTACACTGCACCCCGAAACCAGCTACTCCTGATCTACTGTCTACACTAAACCCTAATCCTACTGCTTCTCATGTATTGTCTACACTGCGCTCATAATCCAATTGCTCCTTATCTACTGTCTACACTGCACCCGTAAATCTGCTACTCCTCATCTACTGTTTACACTGCACCCTTAAACCTGCTGCTCCTCATCTACTGTCTACACTGCACCCTAATCTGATTGCTTCTCATGTATTGTCTACACTGCACCCATAATCCTACTGCTCCTCAACCCTCTGTCTAAACTGCACCCCTTAAACCTGCTAATTCTCATCTACTGTCTACACTGCCCCCAAATACTACTGCTCCTCATCTACGGTCTACACTGCACCCTAAACCTGCTGCTCCTCATCTACAATCTACACTGCACCCTTAAACATGCTACTTCTCATTTTCTGTCTACACTGCACCCCTAATCCTACTGCTCCTCATTTAATAATCTACATCTGCACCCCTAATCCTATTGCTCCAAAATCTACTGTCTACACTGCACCCCTTAACCTGCTAATCCTCATCTAATGTCTACACTGCCCCCTAATACTAACTGCTCCTCATCTACGGTACTCACTGCACCCTAAACCTGCTGCTCCTCATCTACAATCTACACTGCACCCTTAAACATGCTACTTCTCATCTTCTGTCTACACTGCTCCTCATTTAATATCTACACTGCACCCCTATTCCTATTGCTCCAAATCTACTGTCTACACTGCACCCCTTGACCTGCTAATCCTCATCTACTGTCTACACTGCCCCCTAATACTACTGCTCCTCATCTACGGTCTACACTGCACCCTAAACCTACTGCTCCTCGTGTAATGTCTACACTGCACCCCAAAACCTGCTGCTCCTCATCTCCAGTTTACACTGCACCCCTAAACATGCTGCTCATCATCTACTATTTACACTGTACCCCTAATCCTACTGCTCCTCTTGAAATGTCTACGCTGCATTCATAAACTTGCTGCTTCTCTTGTAATGTCTACACTGCACCCCTAAACCTGCTGCTCCTAATCTACAGTCTACACTGCACCCCTAATCCTACTTCTCCTTATCTACTGTCTGCACTGCACCCTAATACTACTGCTCTTCATGTAATGTCTTCACTGCACCCTAATCCTACTGCTCCTCATCTACAGTCTACACTGCACCCCTAATCCTACTGCTCCTCATTTTCTGTCTACACTGCACCCCTAAACCTACTACTCCTCATCTACTATCTACACTGAACTCCTAATCCTTCTGCTACTCATCTACTGCCTACACTGCACCCCTAATCCTGCTACTCCTTAACTATTGTCTACACTGCACCCCTAATTTTAATGCTCCTCATGACATGTCCACACTGCGCCTCTAATCCTACTGCTGCTAATCTACTGTCTACACTGCACCTTGAAACATGCTATACCTTATCTACAGTCTACACTGCACCCCTAATCCTACTCCCCCTCATGTAATCTCCACACTGCACCATAATCCTACTGCTCTTTATCTGCTGTCTACACTGCAACCCTAATCCTGCTGCTCCTCATCTACAGTCTCCACTGCACCCTAACCCTACTGCTCCTCATCTACAGTATCCACTGCACCCCTAATCCTACTGCTCCTCTTCTACTGTCTACACTGCACCACTAATCCTATTACTCCTCATCTACTGTTTACACTGCACCCCTAAATCTGCTACTCCTAATCTACTGTCTACACTGCACCCCTAATACTACTGCTCCTCATCAGTCTACACTGCACCCCTAAACCTGCTACTCCTCATCTACTGTCTACACTGCACCCCTAAACCTGCTACTCATCTACTGTCAACACTGCACCCCTAATCCTACTGCTCCTCATCTACTGTCTACACCGGACCCCTAATCCTGTTGCTCCTTGTGTAATGTCTACACTGCACCCTTAAACCTGCTGCTCCTCATCTATAGTCTGCACTGGACCACTAATCCTACTGCTCCTCTTGAAATGTCTACACTGCACCCATAAACCTGCTGCTCCTTATCTACAGTCTACACTGCACCCCTAATCCTACTGCTCCTTGTGTAATGTCTACACTGCACCCCTAATCCTACTACTCCTCATTTACTGTCTACACTGCACCCCTAAACCTGCTACTCCTCATCTACTGTCTACACTGCACCCCTAATCCTACTGCTCCTCATCTACTGTCTACACTGCACCCCTAAACCTGCTACTCCTCATCTACTGTCTACTCTGCACCCTAATCCTACTGCTCATCATCTACTGTCTACACTGCACCCCTAAACCTGCTAATCCTTATCTACTCTGCACCCTAATCCTACTGCTCTTCATATAATGTCTACACTGCACCCCTAATCCTACTACTCCTCATCAGTCTACACTGCACCCCTAAACCTGCTACTCCTCATCTACTGTCTACACTGCACCCCTAAACCTGCTACTCATCTACTGTCAACACTGCACCCCTAATCCTACTGCTCCTCATCTACTGTCTACACCGGACCCCTAATCCTATTGCTCCTTGTGTAATGTCTACACTGCACCCTTAAACCTGCTGCTCCTTATCTATAGTCTGCACTGGACCACTAATCCTACTGCTCCTCTTGAAATGTCTACACTGCACCCATAAACCTGCTGCTCGTCTTGTAATATCTACACTGCACCCCTAAACCTGCTGCTCCTTATCTACAGTCTACACTGCACCCCTAACTACTGCTCCTTGTGTAATGTCTACACTGCACCCCTAATCCTACTACTCCTCATTTAATGTCTACACTGCACCCCTAATCCTGCTACTCCTCATCTACTGTCTACACTGCACCCCTAATCCTACTGCTCCTCATCTACTGTCTACACTGCACCCCTAAACCTGCTACTCCTCATCTACTGTCTACTCTGCACCCTAATCCTACTGCTCATCATCTACTGTCTACACTGCACCCCTAAACCTGCTAATCCTTATCTACTCTGCACCCTAATCCTACTGCTCTTCATATAATGTCTACACTGCACCCCTAATCCTACTGCTCCTTATTTAATATCTACTCTGCACCCCTAATCCTATTGCTCCAAATCTACTGTCTACACAGCACCCCTTAACCTGCTAATCCTCATCTACTGTCTACACTGCCCCCTAATACTACTGCTCCTCATCTACGGTCTACACTGCACCCTAAACCTGCTGCTCTTCATCTACAATCTACACTGCACCCTTAAACATGCTACTTCTCATCTTCTGTCTACACTGCTCCTCATTTAATATCTACACTGCACCCCTATTCCTATTGCTCCAAATCTACTGTCTACACTGCACCCCTTAACCTGCCAATCCTCATCTACTGTCTACACTGCCCCCTAATACTACTGCTTCTCATCTGTCTACACTGCACCCCTAAACCTGCTACTCCTCATCTACTGTCTACACTGCACACCTAAACCTGCTACTCCTAATCTACTGTCAACACTGCACCCTTAATCCTACTGCTCCTCATCTACTGTCTAAACTGTCTACACTGTCTACACTGCTCCTCTTGAAATGTCTACACTGTCTACACTGCTCCTCTTGAAATGTCTACACTGCACCCATAAACCTGCTGCTCGTCTTGTAATATCTACATTGCACCCCTAAACCTGCTGCTCCTTATCTACAGTCTACACTGCACCCCTAATCCTACTGCTCCTTGTGTAATGTCTACACTGCACCCCTAATCCTACTGCTCCTCATTTACTGTCTACACTGCACCCCTTAACCTGCTACTCCTCATCTACTGTCTACTCTGCACCCTAATCCTACTGCTCTTCATGTAATGTCTACACTGCACCCCTAATCCTACTGCTCCTCATCTACAATCAACAATGCACCCCTAATCCTACTGCTCCTTATATACAGTCTGCACTGCACCCTAAACCTGCTGTTACTTATTTACAGTCTATACTGCACCTCTAAACCTGCTACTTTTCATGTAATGTCTACACTGCACCCTAAACCTACTGTTCCTCATATACAGTCTACACTGCACCCCTTATCCTACTGCTACTCATCTACTGTCTACACTGCACCCTAAATCTGCTGCTCCTCACTTACTGTCTACACTGCACCCGAAATCTGCTGCTCCTAATCTACAGTCTACACTGCACCCCTAAACCTACTGCTCCTCATCTACTGTCTATACCCGACCCCTAATCCTACTGCTCCTTGTGTAATGTCTACACTGCACCCTTAAACCTGCTGCTTCTCATCTACTGTCTAGACTGGACCACTAATCCTACTGCTCCTCTTGAAAAGTCTACTCTGCTCTCATAAACTTGCTGCTCATCTTGTAATGTCTACACTGCACCCCTAAACCTGCTGCTCCTCATCTACAGTCTACTCTGCACCCCTAATCCTACTGCTCCTCATTTAATGTCTACACTGCACCCCTAATCCTACTGCTCTTCATCTACAATCGACACTGCACCCCTAATCCTACTGCTCCTTATATACAGTCTGCACTGCACCCTTAACCTGCTGCTACTTATCTACTGTCTATACTGCACCTCTAAACCTGCTACTTTTCATGTAATGTCTACACTGCACCCCTAATCCTACTGCTACTCATCTACTGTCTACACTGCACCCCTAAACCTACTACTCCTAATCTACTGTCTACACTGCACCCTAAATCTGCTGCCCTTCACTTACTGTCTACACTGCACCCGAAATCTGCTGCTCCTAATCTACAGTCTACACTGCACCCCTAAACCTGCCTCTTCTCATGTAAGTTCTACACTGCACCCTAAACTTACAGCTCCTCATCTAGTGTCTACACTGCACCTCTAAACCTACTACTCCTCATCTACAGTCTACATTGCACCCTAAACCTTCTACTTCTCGTGTAATGTTTACACTGCACCCTAAACCTACTGCTCCTCATCTAGTGTCTTCACTGCACCCTAACCCTACTGCTCCTCATTTACAGTCTACCCTGCACCCTAAGCTTGCTAATTTTCTTGTAATGTCTACACGGCACCATAAATCTACTGCTCCTAATCTAGTGTATACACTGCACCCTAACTTTACTGCGCCTCATTTAGAGTCTACACTGCACCCCTAATCCAACCTCTGCTCGTGTAATGTGTACACTGCATCCATAATCCTACTGCTCCTCATTTAATGTCTACACTGCACCCCTAATCATACTGCTCATCATGTGATGTCTATACTGCACCCCTAAACCTGCTACTTCTCTTTTAATGTTTATTCTGTACCATAAACCTACTGCTCCTCATCTAGTGTCTACACTGTACCCCTAATCGTACTGCTCCTTATCTACAGTTTACACTGCACCCTAAACCTGCTGCTCCTAATCAACAGTCTACACTGCACCCCTAAATCTGCTACTTCTAATCTACTGTCTACACTGCACCCCTAATTCTACTGCTCCTCCTCTACTGACTACACCTGACCCCTAATCCTACTGCTTCTTGTATAATGTCTACACTGCACCCCTAATCCCACAGCTCCTCAGGTAATGTCTATACTGCACCCCTAAACCTGCTACTTCTTTGTCTATACTGCAACATAAACCTACTGTTACTCATCTAGTGTCTACACTGCACCTCTAAGCATACTGCTCCTCATCTACAGTCTACACTACACCCTAAACCTGCTGCTCCTCATCTACTGTCTACACTGCACCCCTAGTCCTACTGCTCCTCTTGAAATGTCAACACTGCACCCATAAACCTTCTTTTTCTTTTGTAATGTCTACACTGCACCCCTAAACCTGCTGCTCCTCATCTACAGTCTACACTGCACCCCTAATCTACTGTCTACACTGCACCCTGATCCTACTGTTCCTCATGTAATGTCTACACTGCACCCCAATCCTACTGCTCCTCATTTGTTTTCTACACTGCCCCCCTAATCCTGCTACTCCTCATCTATTGTCTACACTGCACCGCTAATCTTACTGATCCTCATCTAGTCTACACTGCACCCATAATCCTACTGCTCCTCATCTACAGTCTACATTGCACCTTGAACCCGCTACTTCTCATGTATTATCTACACTGCACCCTAACCCTACTGCTCCTCATTTACATTCTACACTTCACCCTAAGCCTGCTACTTCTCTTGTAATGTCTACACTGCACGATAAACCTACTGCTCCTCATCTAGTGTATACACTGCACCCTAACCCTACGGCTCCTCATTTACAGTCTACACTGCACCTCTAATCCTACCTCTGCTCATGTAATGTCTATACTGCACCCCTAAACCTGCTACTTCTCTTGTAATGTCTATACTTCACCATAAACCTACTGCTCCTCATCTAATGTCTACACTGCACCCCTAATCGTACTGCTCCTCATCTACAGTTTACACTGCACCCTAAACCTGCTACTCCTTATCAACAGTCTACACTTCACCCCTAAACCTGCTACTTCTCATCTACTATCTACACTGCACCCCTAATTCTACTGCTACTCTTCTAATGACTACACTGCACCCCTAATCCTACTGCTCCTCATGTAATGTCTATACTGCACCCCTAAACCCGCTATTTCTCTTGTAATGTTTATATTGCAACATAAACCTATTGCTCCTCATCTAGTGTATACACTGCACCTCTAATCATACTGCTCCTCATCTACACTGCACCCCTAGTCCTACTGCTCCTCTTGAAATATCTACACTGCACCCATAAACCTTATTCTCCTCTTGTGATGTCTACACTGCACCCTTAAACCTGCTGCTCCTTATCTACAGTCTACACTGCACCCCTAATCCTACTTTTCCTAATCTACTGTCTACACTGCACCCCAAATCCTACTGATCCTCATGTAATGTCTACACTGCACCCCTAATCCTACTCCTCCTCATCGACTGTCTACACTGCACCCCTAAACCTACTACTCCTCATCTACTGTCTACACTGCACCCATAAATCTGCTACTACTCATCTACTGTCTGCACTGCACCCTTAATCCTTCTGCTCCTCATCTACAGTCTACACTGCACCCCTAATCCTACTGCTCCTGATGTAATGTCTACACTGCACCCTAATCCTACTGCTCCTCGTGTAATGTCCACACTGCACTCTAATCCTACTGCTCCTTATCTACTCTCTACATTGCACCCCTAAACCTGTTACTCCTAGTGTCTACACTGCACCCTCACCCTACTGCTCCTAATCTACTATCTACACTGCACCCCTAGTCCTACTGCTCCTCTTGAAATATCTACACTGCACCCATAAACCTTATTCTCCTCTTGTGATGTCTACACTGCACCCCTAAACCTGATGCTCCTTATCTACAGTCTACACTGCACCCTAATCCTACTGTTCCTCATGTAATGTCTACACTGCACCCCAATCCTACTGCTCCTCATTTGTTTTCTACACTGCCCCCCTAAACCTGCTACTCCTCATCTATTGTCTACACTGCACCCCTAATCCTACTGCTCCTCATCTACTGTCTACACTGCACCTCTAAACCTGCTACTCCCTCATCTACTGTCTACTCTGCACGCTAATCCTACTGCTCAACATCTACTGTCTACACTGCTCCCCTAATCCTACTACTCCTCATCTACAGTCTACACTGCACCCTAAACCTGCTGTTCATCATCTGTTGTCTAAACTGCACCCCTAAACCCTCTCCTTTTCATCTACTGTCTACTCTGCACCCCTAAACCTGCTACTCCTCATGTTCTGTATACACTCCACTGCTATACCTGCTATTTTTCATATAATGTCTACACTGCACCCCTAAACCTGCTACTCCTCATGACCTTATCTACTGTCTTCACTGCACCCCTAAACATGCCTGATCTCTACACTGCACCCCAAAATTTGCTACTCCTGATCTAATGTCTACACTGCACCCGTAAACCTGATACTCCTCATCTATTGTGTACACTGCACCCATTAACCTGCTACTTCCTTTTGTAATGCCTACACTGCACCTCTAAACCTGCTACTCCTGATCTACTGTCTATACCAGGTATCAGCAACCTTCGGCACTCCAGCTGTTGTGAAACTACAACTCCCAACATGCTCCTTTCACTTCTGTGGGAGTTCAGAGAACAGCCAAGCAAGTGTGCATGATGGGAGATGTAGTTTCACAACACCTGGAGTGCCGGAGGTTGCTGATCCCTGGTCTATACTGTACCCCTAATCCTGCTACTCTTCATGTATTGTCCTCACTGAACTCTTAAATCTGCTACTTCTCATCTGTCTACACTTCTTACCTAAACCTCCTCATGTAATATCTACACTGCTACTCATCTAATGTCTGCACTGCATTCCTGATCCCGCTACTCCTCATTCTTCATTTACACTGCACCCTTAAACCTGCCACTATTAATTTAATGTCTTACACTGCACCCCTAAACCTGCTGCTCCTGATCTAATGTGTACACGGCACCCCTAAACCTGCTACTCCTCTTCTCATGTCTACACTGCATCTCTAAACCTTTCTAATGTCTACGCTGCACACCTAAACCTGCTGCTCCTGATCTAATATCTACACTGCACTCCTAAACCTTCTAATCCTCATGCAATGTGTATACTGCGCCCCTGAATCCGCTGCTCCTTACCAAATGTCTACACCTCCTGCCAACACTTGCTACGCCTCATCTACTGTCTACACTGCACCCCTCAACCTGCTACTCCTCATGCAATGTCTACACTGCACCCCTAAATCTGCTACTCATGACCTCATCTACTGTCTACACTGCACCCCTAAACCTACCTAATGTCTACACTGCACCCCTAAACCTACCTAATGTCTACATTGCACCCCTAAACCTACCTAATGTCTACATTGCACCCCTAAACCTACCTAATGTCTACATTGCACCCCTAAACCTACCTAATTTCTACACTGCACCCCTAAACCTGCTACTCCTCATGTCATATGTACGCTGCTCCTCATCTAATGTCTACACTGCACTTCTAAACCTGCTACTCCTCATTTAATGTCTACACTGCACCCTAAACATTCTACTCTTCATCTACTGTCTACACTGTACCCCTAACTTTGCTACTCCTCACGTAATGTGTATACTGCTCCCCTGAACCCGCAGCTCCTTACCTAATGTCTACACTTCCCACCTAAACCTGCTACGCCTCATCTACTGTCTACACTGCACCCCTAAATCTGCTACTCTTCGTCTTGCTCTCCTCCTGTCCATCTGGGCCGCTCTTCCTTCCCATCTCTCTCTAAACCAATGTCTCTTTCTGTTGTCTTTCTCTAGGACGCTCTATCCTCCGTGTGTTTCTCTCTGGGGGTTTCTCTCCTCCAGTTGTCGCTCTCCTGGCCACTCTTTTCTCCTTCTGTTTATCTCTGGGAAACTCTCCCCTTTTGTCTTTTTTTTTTTGTCCCTCCCTCTCTCTCTCTGTGCTGCTCTCTTTTCCTGTCTCTCTCTTGGCCACTCTCTCTTCCTGTCATATCCTCCGCACTCTCTTTCTCTCTGGGCCACACTCTCTTCCCAGCCTGCTCTCCTCCTGTCTTTCTCTGGACTACTCTTTCCCCTATCTACCTCTGGGTTGATGCTTTCTCCTCTTCTCTCTGTTTCCCTCCCTCCTCCTGTCTCTCTCTCCGTCTTCTCTCTTGGCCTCTCTCTCCGTCTTTCTCTCTTGGCCTCTCTCTCCTTTCTTTCTCTCTTGGCTGCTCTCTCCTTTCTTTCTCTCTTGGCTGCTCTCTCCTTTCTTTCTCTCTTGGCCGCTCTCTCCTTTCTTTCTCTCTTGGCCGCTCTCTCCTTTCTTTCTCTCTTGGCCGCTCTCTCCTTTCTTTCTCTCTTGGCCGCTCTCTCCTTTCTTTCTCTCTTGGCCGATCTCTCCTTTCTTTCTCTCTTGGCCGCTCTCTCCTTTCTTTCTCTCTTGGTTGCTTTCTCCTTCTTTTACTCTTGGCCGCTCTCTCCTCTCTTTCTTGGCCACTCTCTCCTTTCTATGCCGCTCTCTCCTTCTTTCTCTCTTGGCCGCTCTCTCCTTCTTTCTCTCTTGGCCGCTCTCTTCTTCTTTCTATCTTGGCCGTTCTCTCCTTTCTTTCTTGGTCACTCTCTTTTTTCTTTCTCTCTTGGCCGCTCTCTCCTTTCTTTCTCTCTTGGCTGCTCTCTCCTTCTTTCTCTCTTTGCCACTCTCTCCTTCTTTCTCTCTTGGCTGCTCTCTCCTTCTTTCTCTCTTGGCCTCTCTCTCCGTCTTTCTCTCTTGGCCGCTCTCTCCTTCTTTCTCTCTTGGCCGTTCTCTTCTCCTTTTTTTTTTCTTGGTCGCTCTCTTCTTTCTTTCTCTCTTGGCCGCTCTCTCCTTCTTTCTCTCTTGGCCGCTCTCTCCGTCTTTCTCTCTTGGCCGCTCTCTCCTTCTTTCTCGTCTTGGCCGCTCTCTCCTTCTTTCTCCTCTTGGCCGCTCGCCTCCTTCTTCTCTCTTGGCCGCTCTCTCCTTCTTTCTCTCTTGGCCGCTCTCTCCGTCTTTCTCTCTTGGCCGCGCTCACTCCTTCTTTCTCTCTTGGCCGCTCTCTCCTTCTTTCTCTCTTGGCCGCTCTCTCCTTCTTTCTCTCTTGGCCGCTCTCTCCTTCTTTCTCTCTTGGCCGCTCTCTCCTTCTTTCTCCTCTTGGCCGCTCTCCTCCTTCTTTCTCTCTTGGCCGCTCTCCTTCTTCTCTCTTGGCCGCTCTCATTCTTCTCTCTTGGCCGCTCTCTCCTTCTTTCTCTCTTGGCCGCTCTCTCTCCTCTTTCTCTCTTGGCCGCTCTCATCCTTCTTTCTCTCTTGGCCGCTCTCCTTCTTTCTCTCTTGGCCGCTCTCCTCCTTTCTTTCTCTCTTGGCCGCTCTCCATCCTTTCTTTCTCTCTTGGCCGCTCTCTCCTTTCTTTCTCTCTTGGCCGCTCTCCTCCTTTCTTTCTCTCTTGGCCGCTCTCTCCGTCTTTCTTTCTTGGCCGCTCTCTCCTTCTTTCTCTCTTGGCCGCTCTCTCCTTCTTTCTCTCTTGGCCGCTCTCTCCTTCTTTCTCTCTTGGCCGCTCTCTCTCCTTCTTTCTCTCATGGCTGCTCTCTCCTTCTTTCTCTCTTGGCCGCTCTCTCCTTCTTTCTCTCTGGACTGTTCTCTGCTCCTGCGTCTTTCCTCCTGTCTCTCCTTCCCTCTCCGTCGGCCGCTCTCTCCTTTCTTTCTTGGCCACTCTTTCCTTCTTTCTCTCTGGACTGTTCTCTGCTCCTGCGTCTTTCCTCCTGTCTTTCCTCCTGTCTCTCCTTCTCTCTCCGTCGGCCGCTCTCTCCTCCTGTCTCTCTCAGGTGACATTCACACTGCTGTCATTATGACCTCTGGTGACATCTCTCCCCACAGTCCGTTGTCTCGCTGCCTCATCCCACTTGCTGCCACCATTATGCTCCCCACGCTCCCTGTGAGATGACATCCAGTTATCTGCGAGGTCGGCCCTTTTATTGTCGGGAATGGGCCCTCCAGAGGCTCCAGCACTGCCTGGAAGGACTGAGTGGAACTCGGGCCCCTGGTATTCTTATTACTGGGGCCCCTGGTGCAGGAAAGACAGCCCTGTGTACAGAGATCCTGTGGCCCACCTCGGAGGCTGGGAGGGCTTCCAGACTCAGCTGTCGGGTTTTGGCGTACCACTTCTGCCAGGCGCACACCCACCCCAGCCTCGACCCGCTTCACTTCATCCAGAACCTGGCGAAGCAGCTGCAGACGAGCCCCCTGATCAGCGGCTACAAGGGAGGGTCCGACAGCGCCACCTGCAGAGGAGATCTGCATGAAATCTTCAAGAGGTGAGGACCCCTGACCACATGCCGCTCTGCGGTAACCTGAGGCGCTCCATGAGAAACACTCCGCACCATAATAACCTGAGGGAGACGCTCCGCACCATAATAACCTGTGGGAGACGCTCCGCACCATAATAACCTGTGGGAGACGCTCCGCACCTTAATAACCTGTGGGAGACGCTCCGCACCATAATAACCTGTGGGAGACGCTCCGCACCTTAATAACCTGTGGGAGACGCTCCGCTTTATAATAACCTGTGGGAGACACTCCGCACCATAATAACCTGTGGGAGACACTCCGCACCATAATAACCTGTGGGAGACGCTCCGCACCATAATAACCTGTGGGAGACGCTCCGCACCATAATAACCTGTGGGAGACACTCCGCACCATAATAACCTGTGGGAGACGCTCCGCTCTGTAATAGCCTGTGGGAGACGCTCCGCACCGTAATAACCTGTGGGAGACGCTCCGCTCTGTAATAACCTGAGGGAGACGCTCCGCTCTGTAATAGCCTGTGGGAGACGCTCCGCTCCGTAATAACCTGAGGGAGACGCTCCGCTCTGTAATAGCCTGAGGGAGACGCTCCGCTCTGTAATAGCCTGAGGGAGACGCTCCGCTCTGTAATAGCCTGAGGGAGACGCTCCGCTTTGTAATAACCTTTGGGAGACTCTCCGCTCTGTAATAACCTGTGGGAGACGCTCCGCTCTGTAATAACCTGAGGGAGACGCTCTGCTCTGTAATAGCCTGTGGGAGACGCTCTGCTCTGTAATAGCCTGAGGGAGACGCTCCGTTCTGTAATAACCTGTGGGAGACGCTCCGCTCTGTAATAACCTGTGGGAGACGCTCCGCTCTGTAATAGCCTGAGGGAGATGCTCCGCTCTGTAATAACCTGTGGGAGACGCTCTGCTTTGTAATAACCCGAGGGAGACGCTCTGCTCTGTAATAGCCTGAGGGAGACGCTCCGCTCTGTAATAACCTGAGGGAGACGCTCCGCTCTGTAATAGCCTGAGGGAGACGCTCCGCTCTGTAATAGCCTGAGGGAGACGCTCCGCTCTGTAATAGCCTGAGGGAGACGCTCCGCTCTGTAATAGCCTGAGGGAGACGCTCCGCTCTGTAATAGCCTGAGGGAGACGCTCCGCTCTATAATAGCCTGTGGGAGACGCTCTGCTCTGTAATAGCCTGAGGGAGACGCTCCGCTCTGTAATAGCCTGAGGGAGACGCTCCGCTCTGTAATAACCTGAGGGAGACGCTCCGCTCTGTAATAACCTGAGGGAGACGCTCCGCTCTGTAATAACCTGAGGGAGACGCTCCGCTCTGTAATAACCTGTGGGAGACGCTCCGCTCTGTAATAACCTGAGGGAGACGCTCCGCTCTGTAATAACCTGAGGGAGACGCTCCGCTCTGTAATAGCCTGAGGGAGACGCTCCGCTCTGTAATAGCCTGTGGGAGACGCTCTGCTCTGTAATAGCCTGAGGGAGACGCTCCGCTCTGTAATAGCCTGAGGGAGACGCTCCGCTCTGTAATAACCTGAGGGAGACGCTCCGCTCTGTAATAACCTGAGGGAGACGCTCCGCTCTGTAATAACCCGAGGGAGACGCTCCGCTCTGTAATAACCTGAGGGAGACGCTCCGCTCTGTAATAACCTGAGGGAGACGCTCCGCTCTGTAATAACCTGTGGGAGACGCTCCGCTCTGTAATAGCCTGAGGGAGACGCTCCGCTCTGTAATAACCTGTGGGAGACGCTCCGCTCTGTAATAGCCTGAGGGAGACGCTCCGCTCTGTAATAACCTGAGGGAGACGCTCTGCTCTGTAATAGCCTGAGGGAGACGCTCCGCGCTGTAATAACCTGTGGGAGACGCTCCGCTCTGTAATAGCCTGAGGGAGACGCTCTGCTCTGTAATAGCCTGAGGGAGACGCTCCGCTCTGTAATAACCTGAGGGAGACGCTCCGCTCTGTAATAGCCTGTGGGAGACGCTCTGCTCTGTAATAGCCTGAGGGAGACGCTCCGCTCTGTAATAACCTGAGGGAGACGCTCTGCTCTGTAATAGCCTGAGGGAGACGCTCTGCTCTGTAATAGCCTGTGGGAGACGCTCCGCTCTGTAATAACCTGTGGGAGACGCTCCGCACCATAATAACCTGAGGGAGACGCTCCGCTCTGTAATAGCCTGAGGGAGACGTTCCGCTCTGTAATAGCCTGAGGGAGACGCTCCGCTCTGTAATAACCTGTGGGAGACGCTCTGCTCTGTAATAGCCTGAGGGAGACGCTCCGCTCTGTAATAACCTGTGGGAGACGCTCTGCTCTGTAATAGCCTGAGGGAGACGCTCCGCTCTGTAATAGCCTGAGGGAGACGCTCCGCTCTGTAATAGCCTGAGGGAGACGCTCCGCTCTGTAATAACCTGAGGGAGACGCTCCGCTCTGTAATAACCTGTGGGAGACGCTCCGCTCTGTAATAACCTGTGGGAGACGCTCCGCTCTGTAATAGCCTGAGGGAGACTCTCCGCTCTGTAATAACCTGAGGGAGACGCTCCGCTCTGTAATAGCCTGAGGGAGACGCTCCGCTCTGTAATAACCTGTGGGAGACGCTCTGCTCTGTAATAACCCGAGGGAGACGCTCCGCTCTGTAATAACCTGAGGGAGACGCTCTGCTCTGTAATAGCCTGAGGGAGACGCTCCGCACCATAATAACCTGTGGGAGACGCTCCGCTCTGTAATAACCTGAGGGAGACGCTCTGCTCTGTAATAGCCTGAGGGAGACGCTCCGTTCTGTAATAACCTGTGGGAGACGCTCCGCTCTGTAATAACCTGTGGGAGACGCTCCGCTCTGTAATAACCTGTGGGAGACGCTCCGCAATAACCTGAGGGAGACGCTCCGCTCTGTAATAGCCTGAGGGAGACGCTCCGCTCTGTAATAGCCTGAGGGAGATGCTCCGCTCTGTAATAACCTGTGGGAGACGCTCTGCTTTGTAATAACCCGAGGGAGACGCTCTGCTCTGTAATAGCCTGAGGGAGACGCTCCGCTCTGTAATAACCTGAGGGAGACGCTCCGCTCTGTAATAGCCTGAGGGAGACGCTCCGCTCTGTAATAGCCTGAGGGAGACGCTCCGCTCTGTAATAGCCTGAGGGAGACGCTCCGCTCTGTAATGGCCTGTGGGAGACGCTCTGCTCTGTAATAGCCTGAGGGAGACGCTCCGCTCTGTAATAGCCTGAGGGAGACGCTCCGCTCTGTAATAACCTGAGGGAGACGCTCCGCTCTGTAATAACCTGAGGGAGACGCTCCGCTCTGTAATAACCTGAGGGAGACGCTCCGCTCTGTAATAACCTGTGGGAGACGCTCCGCTCTGTAATAACCTGAGGGAGACGCTCCGCTCTGTAATAACCTGAGGGAGACGCTCCGCTCTGTAATAGCCTGAGGGAGACGCTCCGCTCTGTAATAGCCTGTGGGAGACGCTCTGCTCTGTAATAGCCTGTGGGAGACGCTCCGCTCTGTAATAGCCTGAGGGAGACGCTCCGCTCTGTAATAACCTGAGGGAGACGCTCCGCTCTGTAATAACCTGAGGGAGACGCTCCGCTCT
Source organism: Bufo gargarizans (assembly GCF_014858855.1). NCBI lineage: Eukaryota > Metazoa > Chordata > Amphibia > Anura > Bufonidae > Bufo > Bufo gargarizans. The sequence continues at coordinate 536,526,786 of NC_058083.1, read as the reverse complement.
GTAATAACCCGAGGGAGACGCTCCGCTCTGTAATAACCTGAGGGAGACGCTCCGCTCTGTAATAACCTGAGGGAGACGCTCCGCTCTGTAATAACCTGAGGGAGACGCTCCGCTCTGTAATAACCCGAGGGAGACGCTCCGCTCTGTAATAACCTGAGGGAGACGCTCCGCTCTGTAATAACCTGAGGGAGACGCTCCGCTCTGTAATAACCTGTGGGAGACGCTCCGCTCTGTAATAGCCTGAGGGAGACGCTCCGCTCTGTAATAACCTGTGGGAGACGCTCCGCTCTGTAATAGCCTGAGGGAGACGCTCCGCTCTGTAATAACCTGAGGGAGACGCTCTGCTCTGTAATAGCCTGAGGAAGACGCTCCGCGCTGTAATAACCTGTGGGAGACGCTCCGCTCTGTAATAGCCTGAGGGAGACGCTCTGCTCTGTAATAGCCTGAGGGAGACGCTCCGCTCTGTAATAACCTGAGGGAGACGCTCCGCTCTGTAATAGCCTGTGGGAGACGCTCTGCTCTGTAATAGCCTGAGGGAGACGCTCCGCTCTGTAATAACCTGAGGGAGACGCTCTGCTCTGTAATAGCTTGAGGGAGACGCTCTGCTCTGTAATAGCCTGTGGGAGACGCTCCGCTCTGTAATAGCCTGTGGGAGACGCTCCGCACCATAATAACCTGTGGGAGACGCTCCGCTCTGTAATAGCCTGAGGGAGACGCTCCGCTCTGTAATAGCCTGAGGGAGACGTTCCGCTCTGTAATAGCCTGAGGGAGACGCTCCGCTCTGTAATAACCTGTGGGAGACGCTCTGCTCTGTAATAGCCTGAGGGAGACGCTCCGCTCTGTAATAACCTGTGGGAGACGCTCTGCTCTGTAATAGCCTGAGGGAGACGCTCCGCTCTGTAATAGCCTGTGGGAGACGCTCCGCTCTGTAATAGCCTGAGGGAGACGCTCCGCTCTGTAATAGCCTGAGGGAGACGCTCCGCTCTGTAATAGCCTGAGGGAGACGCTCCGCTCTGTAATAGCCTGAGGGAGACGCTCCGCTCTGTAATAGCCTGAGGGAGACGCTCCGCTCTGTAATAGCCTGAGGGAGACGCTCCGCTCTGTAATAGCCTGAGGGAGACGCTCCGCTCTGTAATAACCTGTGGGAGACGCTCCGCTCTGTAATAACCTGAGGGAGACGCTCTGCTCTGTAATAGCCTGAGGGAGACGCTCCGCTCTGTAATAACCTGTGGGAGACGCTCCGCTCTGTAATAGCCTGAGGGAGACGCTCCGCTCTGTAATAGCCTGAGGGAGACGCTCCGCTCTGTAATAACCTGAGGGAGACGCTCCGCTCTGTAATAGCCTGAGGGAGACGCTCCGCTCTGTAATAGCCTGTGGGAGACGCTCCGCTCTGTAATAGCCTGTGGGAGACGCTCCGCTCTGTAATAGCCTGAGGGAGACGCTCCGCTCTGTAATAGCCTGAGGGAGACGCTCCGCTCTGTAATAGCCTGAGGGAGACGCTCCGCTCTGTAATAGCCTGAGGGAGACGCTCCGCTCTGTAATAACCTGTGGGAGACGCTCCGCTCTGTAATAGCCTGAGGGAGACGCTCCGCTCTGTAATAGCCTGAGGGAGACGCTCCGCTCTGTAATAACCCGAGAGAGACGCTCCGCTCTGCAATAACCTGAGGGAGACGCTCTGCTCTGAGAGGTATGAGACGCTCTGCAGGGTTTGGGTCTTTGGGGGGGGGGGGGCATGATGGAATTTTTTGAAGTCCGTTTTGTTTTCACATTCTGATGGCAAAAGTTGCGCCAAATTGATCAAAATCTGAGAATGTTTATTAAACGTAGCGCATCTTTCTGTCGTCATGTGACCCCCCCCCCACTAATTGGCATATCTGACCCCGCCCATTTTCAGATCACTTTTCAGCTCTTGCGATGGCGGTGTAAAGCGGTAGCGTTTGATACGCAGTGGCCCTCGTGACCGGTATCTGCGGCACACCTGACCCCTCCCCCATTGTCTCCCGCAGGACGGTCTTGGCCCCGCTGGCGGAGCTGCCATTGCCCTCGCAGAACCTCTTGCTCCTGGTGGACTCGGTGGATGAGACGTGCTGCTGTTGTCCATCACACGGATTTTCCGGAGATGCTGGCTGCACCATTGCTGAGCTGCTGGCCGCTCACCACGAACTGCTGCCGCCATGGCTCCTGCTGGTGTGCTCTGCACGGAGGCAGAACAAGGCCATCACCAGGATGTTCACAGGTGAGGAGGCACCATCCATCCAGTTGTCAGATGATATCCCACCTCCTATAGATCAGGGTTGTCAGATAATACCCAACCTCTTGTTGATGAGGGTTGTCAGATAGTATCCCACTTTCTATAAACCAGGGTTGTCAGATAACTCTCCTCCTATAGATCAGGGTTGTCAGGTAATCCCATCCAATAGATCATGGTTGTCAGATAATATCCGACCTCCTCTTGTCAGGGTTGTCGGATAATTCACCCCTTATATATCAGGGTTGTCAGATAACTCACCCCTCTTATAGGCGTCTTCTCTCAGCATTAACTGGAGATAAGCGGCTATGGTACAAGTTGTCACCACTTGTCCTCAGGAGAAAGGATCAGGCGTGGTAACACCCAGCTGGCCCTTATTTCCCTGCGTGGCCCCCATACACATCACCTGCAGGGTCAGTAGTCATTAGTCCTGTGTCAGGAGATGTTGGGGGTTGTAGTTGTTAGTGGACTGTGAGTGACTCTTTTTCTTCTGTCCTCCTCAGGCTTCCGTAGACTGTGCTTGGACGACCTCCGCAAAGCTCACATTGTGCGTGACGTCCAGCAGTACATCTTGTGCCGCCTGGACTGCGAGGCGGCTCTGCGGCAGCACCTGACCCTCGACACGGCCGAGATGCTGAACCAGCTGCACATAAAGAGCAATGGCTGCTTTCTGTTCCTGGAGCGGGTGCTGGATGGCGTGTCCGCAGGCTCCATCCTCCTGCGAGAGATCCGCCACATCCCCGGCACGCTGAACGGGCTCTACCTATGGCTGTGTCAGCGGCTATTCTCCGGCCGCCGGTTCTGCCTGGTGCGGACACTGCTGAACGTAATCCTTGCCTCTCCGGTTCCTCTCTCTCCCTCTCAGCTCCACAAGGCCGTGTGGACAAAGCAGATGAAAGGGTGGAGTACGGAGGAGTTTACCAAGGTTCTGTCGTCCATGTCCATGCTACTTCACCCCCTCGATAGCGCCCAGGTGGTGCCCTTCCATCACAGCTTCTCGGAGTGGGTCCTGGACGTGAAGTACTGTACTCAGAAATACCTGTGTAATGTCACAGAGGGCCACTGCATGCTCGCCATGAGCTTATCAACACGGGCACCAAACCTGCAGCCCGCCGAGGTGTCCCAGCTGGCCAAACATCTCCTTCTGTCTGACATTCGGGCGTTGGAGCCGTGTCATCTAGCTCTGTGGCTCCTGTGGACAGATGCCCCAGTGTCCGACTGTTTGGCCTCGAATGTCTCTTTAGAGTTGGAGGTCTTGCAGTTGCTCCTGTTAGCCCGGGAAAAAGTAGACCCAGACTCCATAGTGGAGGACACGAGCACCCTGAAGAGAACTCTGGAGCGAGGGGTCTCTCTGGAGGTCCTGTTAGAGACAGGGGGTGGACTAAATCAGAGGGACCGATTCGGAAGGACTCTGCTCGCTGCAGCGGCCCAGGCAGGAGACCTCGATGCTGTTAAACTGATGCTTTCCAGAGGTGCCAGTCTGGAGGTCACAGATGAGGACGGGCAGACTCCTTTAGGACTGGCTGCACACCAGGGACACTTGCCAGTGGTAGAGCTCCTTCTGGAACATGGTGCCCAACATGACCATAGTGACAGTCGTGGATGGACCGCTCTACGTGCTGCAGCATGGGGAGGCCACACAGAGGTTGTAGAGTCACTGCTTGCATTTGGGGCCCAGCCAGACATCTCTGGTCCTGATGGGCGCACTGCACTGAGGGCAGCCGCCTGGGGTGGGCATGAGGGACCTGTTAAAGCTTTGGTAAGGGCCGGAGCAGAGATAGATCATGCCGATGTGGAGGGTCGCACTCCTCTCATGGCAGCTGCGTACATGAGCCATTTTACCGTAGCCGAATTGTTGCTGGAATCAGGAGCTAATGTGAATGCCTGTGATCTCGAAGGACGCTCTGCCCTCGCCGTTGCATGCCTGTGTATACCAACTGGGCAGAGACATCCGCAACTGGTGTCTGTTTTGTTGGAACGTGGGGCAGATCCACAACTGGAAGACAAGGAAGGGTTAACACCACTGCTGGTTGCTGCTTATGAGGGGCAAGACGAAGTGGCAGAACTTCTCCTTGAAGCTGGGGCAGATCCTGACAGACCAGGAAAGGACCAGATGACACCACTTTTGGCAGCTGCCTCTGGAGGACATGCTGAAACAGTTAGGGTACTACTACTATGGGGTGCTTCGACAGATGTCACAGATCAAGAAGGGAGGTCAGCACTCCTGCTGGCAGCTGCGGCAGCTCGAGGTGAGGAGGCAGTAAGGGTATTATTACATAGGGGTCTGAACGAGATTCATCAAGACCACTTGGGGTGGACTGCCTTGCACTGGGCAGCTTCTGAAGGTCGGAGAGCTGTTTGCCGCACCCTGATAGATGGAGGAGCTAAACTGGGACTGAGGAACAGAGAAGGGTATACACCTCTCCTTCTGGCAGCTGAGGAAGGGCATACTGGCTGCATAGAGCTACTGATAAACCGGGGCTCCCCCATTGACCAGCGGGGAAGGGATGGAATGACGGCTTTGTGCTTTGCTGCTCTCTCAGGCCACAAGGCCACAGTGGAATTACTGTTGAGAAAAGGAGCAGACCCCGACGTGAAGACCACCCAAGGGAAACCGCTGCTTCACCTCTTGGCCCTGCAAGGACTAACGGACATAGCCAAAGTTCTGTTGGAGCAAGGTGCTGACCTTGAGAGCCGGGATCCAGAAGAACGCACAGCTTTGCATGCCTCCTGCTGGCAAGGGGACTTAGACATGGTGCATCTTTTGCTGGAGGTTGGCAGAGCAAATTGCAATGCCTTTGACCAAGAAAATAGGACTCCGTTACACTGTGCCGCATGGAGAGGACAAGCCAATATTGCCCAACTCCTGATAGAGCGGGGGGCATTTAGTGATGCACAATGTTCCCAGGGAGCCACACCTCTCTGTATAGCAGCCCAGGAAGGGCACCATGCAGTGGCAAGGGTGCTCCTGGAGGAGGGGAATGCCAGCCCCTTTCACTCCGACTACTATGGGCGCACCCCTATAAAAGTAGCGGCCAAAGGTGGGCACATCGCTATAGTTCATCTTCTAGAAGCTCATGGTGTTCCCTCTTACCAAGGACCAATGGTGAAGGCTCCATTAAAAGACGCCTGTGCAGCTGAGCGAGCGGACGGTGGAGGTGACAGCTGGTCTACACTTTCCCCTGTATCGACAGGCAGCCGCTCACTCGACAACTCTTTGAAGAGCTCTGCAGGGTCCATGATGACATCTTCCACTTACCATTCCCAGGCCACAGTGCCCATAGATAGTCTTACCTTCACCCAACAAGTTCAGCAGCACTCTCTTCCGCGCAGCCGCTCTCGACAGGCTGTTGCCTTCTCTACTATGGTCGGTTTCCCTGGTGTCATGGGATCAAGTAGTCCTGGTCTTCTGCTTGATCACGGGGAGGTGATTACCAGAGCCAACCAAAATATGAGTTCTCCAGACCGTGAGATAAAGAGGAATGGGATACTCACCAACCCCAAATATGGGAGCCCCACGTATACGCGCTTCAGGCCCAGTGATAACGCACACCCTGTAGATAACACAAGGCCAAAAGACTATAACCAAAGTAAGAGCAGCAGCTCGGGATATTCCTCCAGTCATGCTACTGGTGAGAACCACCACAAACATGTCATCAACTCTCCAAAGAAAGTAAAAAACATCATGGATCAACGTTCTAAGGTGAGTGGAAGCCCTGTCCACTCCCCACAGAACTCTAATGACCCCACACCCTTCTCTGTAACAACTGTGGATCCCAAAAAGAAAGCATCAAACCTAGTGACCTCACCTAAACCCAAAGAAGATTATGTGCACTCTACCAAGAACCCTGTGGACTTTGTGTACTGTGGTGGGATATCAGGAGACATTGTGCACTCTCATAGTAAGAAGGATCCTCAGAGCTCTCCAACTCAGGGAGACCAAGACTGCTCCCGCGGAAAACAGGGCTCCCCAGTTATCTCCATCACTACCATGGATCCACAGCTTCACCTCAAGCAGGCCATCAAGCTGCAGTTCGAGGGTCGTACATGTGGATTTAACTACAGGAAGGAGACACCACTGTGAGGTAGGAGTGACAATGACACGGAATGCCCATCCCCCATCAGGATTGACAAGATTACTGATTTATGTATTGTTCTTTTGCTTCCTAAATGCAAGATAAAGTCACATTCTAAATAGTCTTCACTAGCAATGTCCTGCCCTTCCCTGGTAGAGTCTGTGTGACTCCTGTACATAGCAGGCTGTCCTAGTGAGATACAGAGGAAAGCATACAGGCTATGTATCATCCAGCATGTATTACTGGGGGACACACAGACCTCATATCTGGCATGTATTACTGGGGGACACACAGACTTCAAAACCAGCATGTATTACTGGAGTACACACAGACCTCACATCCAGCATGTATTACTGGGGGACACACAGACCTCACATCCAACATGTATTACTGGGGGACACACAGACCTCACATCCAGCATGTATTACTGGGGGACACACAGACCTCTCATCCAGCATGTATTACTGGGGGACACACAGACCTCACATCCAGCATGTATTACTGGGGGACACACAGACCTCTCATCCTGCATGTATTACTGGGGGACACACAGACCTCACATCCGGCATGTATTACTGGGGGACACACAGACCTCTCATCCGGCATGTATTACTGGAGGACACACAGACCTCACATCCAGCGTGTATTACTGGGGGACACACAGACCTCACATCCAGCATGTATTACTGGGGGACACACAGACCTCACATCCAGCATGTATTACTGGAGGACACACAGACCTCACATCTGGCATGTATTACTGGGGGACACACAGACCTCACATCCAGCATGTATTACTGGAGGACACACAGACCTCACATCCGGCATGTATTACTGGGGGACACACAGACCTCACATCCAGCATGTATTACTGGGGGACACACAGACCTCACATCTGGCATGTATTACTGGGGGACACACAGACCTCACATCCGGCATGTATTACTGGAGGACACACAGACCTCACATCCAGCGTGTATTACTGGGGGACACACAGACCTCACATCCAGCGTGTATTACTGGGGGACACACAGACCTCACATCCAGCATGTATTACTGGGGGACACACAGACCTCACATCCAGCATGTATTACTGGAGGACACACAGACCTCACATCCAGCATGTATTACTGGAGGACACACAGACCTCACATCCAGCATGTATTACTGGGGGACACACAGACCTCTCATCCGGCATGTATTACTGGAGGACACACAGACCTCACATCCAGCGTGTATTACTGGGGGACACACAGACCTCACATCCAGCATGTATTACTGGGGGACACACAGACCTCACATCCAGCATGTATTACTGGAGGACACACAGACCTCACATCCAGCATGTATTACTGGGGGACACACAGACCTCACATCTGGCATGTATTACTGGGGGACACACAGACCTCACATCCAGCATGTATTACTGGAGGACACACAGACCTCACATCCGGCATGTATTACTGGGGGACACACAGACCTCACATCTGGCATGTATTACTGGGGGACACACAGACCTCACATCCGGCATGTATTACTGGAGGACACACAGACCTCACATCCAGCGTGTATTACTGGGGGACACACAGACCTCACATCCAGCGTGTATTACTGGGGGACACACAGACCTCACATCCAGCATGTATTACTGGGGGACACACAGACCTCACATCCAGCATGTATTACTGGAGGACACACAGACCTCACATCCAGCATGTATTACTGGAGGACACACAGACCTCACATCCAGCATGTATTACTGGGGGGACACACAGACTTCACATCCAGCATGTATTACTGGGGGACACACAGACCTCACATCCGGCATGTATTACTGGGGGACACACAGACCTCACATCCGGCATGTATTACTGGGGGACACACAGACCTCACATCCGGCATGTATTACTGGGGGACACACAGACCTCACATCCAGCATGTATTACTGGGGGACACACAGACCTCACATCCAGCATGTATTACTGGGGGACACACAGACCTCACATCCAGCATGTATTACTGGGGGACACACAGACCTCACATCCAGCATGTATTACTGGGGACACACAGACCTCACATCCAGCATGTATTACTGGGGGAAACACAGACCTCACATCCAGCATGTATTACTGGGAGGACACACAGACCTCACATCCAGCATGTATTACTGGGAGACACACAGACCTACATCCAGGCATGTATTACTGGGGACACACAGACCTCACATCCCGCATGTATTACTGGGGGACACACAGACCTCACATCCTGCATGTATTACTGGGGGAAACACAGACCTCACATCCTGCATGTATTACTGGGGGAAACACGACCTCACATCCTAGCATGTATTACTGGGGGACACACAGACCTCACATCCAGCATGTATTACTGGGGACACACAGACCTCACATCCAGGCATGTATTACTGGGGACACACAGACCTCACATCCGGCATGTATTACTGGGGGACACACAGACCTCACATCCTGCATGTATTACTGGGGGACACACAGACCTCACATCCGCATGTATTACTGGGGGACACACAGCCTCACATCCGGCATGTATTACTGGAGGACACACAGAACCTTACATCCAGCATGTATTACTGGGGGACACATAGACCTCACATCCAGCATGTATTACTGGGGGGACACACAGACCTCACATCCAGCATGTATTACTGGGGGACACACAGACCTTACATCCAGCATGTATTACTGGGGGGACACACAGACCTTACATACAGCATGTATACTGGGGGACACACAGACCTCACATCCAGCATGTATTACTGGAAGACACACAGACCTCACATCCAGCATGTATTACTGGGGACACACAGACCTCACATCCGGCATGTATTACTGGGGGGGGACACAGACCTCACATCCGTCATGTATTACTGGGGGACACACAGACCTCACATCCGGCATGTATTACTGGGGGGGACACACAGACCTCACATTCAGCATGTATTACTGGGGGGGGGGACACAGATCTCACAACCAGCATGTATTACTGGGGGACACACAGACCTCACATCCGGCATGTATTACTGGGGGACACACAGACCTTACATACGGCATGTATTACTGGAGGAGACACAGACCTCACATCCGGCATGTATTACTGGGGGACACACAGACCTCACATCCGGCATGTATTACTGGGGGACACACAGACCTCACATCCGGCATGTATTACTGGGGGACACACAGACCTCACATCCAGCATGTATTACTGGGGGACACACAGACCTCACATCTGGCATGTATTACTGGGGGACACACAGGCCTCACATCCGGCATGTATTACTGGAGGACACACAGACCTTACATCCAGCATGTATTACTGGGGGACACATAGACCTCACATCCAGCATGTATTACTGGGGGACACACAGACCTCACATCCAGCATGTATTACTGGGGGACACACAGACCTTACATACAGCATGCATTACTGGGGGGGGACACAGACCTCACATCCGGCATGTATTACTGGAGGACACACAGACCTTACATCCAGCATGTATTACTGGGGGACACATAGACCTCACATCCAGCATGTATTACTGGGGGACACACAGACCTCACATCCAGCATGTATTACTGGGGGACACACAGACCTTACATACAGCATGCATTACTGGGGGGGACACAGACCTCACATCTATCTGTCTCACCTCCTCCATTTTATGTTCGTCCAGGTATCTGCTGATGTTCCAGGATTGGGCGTCGCTGTGACCCAGGAGAATCCTCATAGCCCGATGTGGGGACGTCACCTCCAGATTGATGGAGATTTCTTATTCATGTACCGGGGACATTTTCAGTGTATTTTCTATTATTTGTCCGCTGCTGTATCCCACATCCCGCTGCAGACCCCCTGGGTGGAGGACCCCGGGCACTCCCCTTGTTTACATTCTTTATACATTAAATATATTTTCTGCTTTCTCTGCGCAGTTTGTATGGAGGTGTGGCTTCTGCTCCTCAGGGGTGGGGTCAGCTGCGTTATTAACCCTGTGATTTGTCACCATTCGTGTGAGTCCTCCACAGAACTAATTTTCCTAAGTCTTCGCCATTTTTTCAGTTTCTCCAATCTAGGAAATACAAGAATCTGTGACACTGTTATGGGGGATCTGTGGATGACACTGTTGTGGGGGATCTGTGGATGACACTGTTATGGGGGATCTGAGAAGGATACTGTTATGGGGGATCTGCGGAAGACACTGTTGTGGGGGATCTGTGGATGACACTGTTATGGGGGATCTGAGAAGGATACTGTTATGGGGGATCTGCGGAAGACACTGTTGTGGGGGATCTCTGGATGACACACTGTTATGGGGGATCTGCGGGTGACAATGTTGTGGGGGATCTGTAGATGACACTGTTGTGGGGGATCTGTGGATGACACACTGTTATGGGGGATCTGCGGGTGACACTGTTATGGGGGATCTGAGAAGGACACTGTTATGGGGGATCTGCGGAAGACACTGTTGTGGGAGATCTCTGGATGACACACTGTTATGGGGGATCTGCGGGTGACACTGTTATGGGAGATATGCGGATGACAATGTTATGGGAGATCTGTGGGTGACAATGTTATGGGAGATCTGTGGGTGACACTGTTATGGGGGATCTGTGGATAACACTGTTATGGGGATCCGTGGATGACACACTGTTATGGGGGATCTGTGGGTGACACTTTTATGGGGAAATCTGCGGATGACACTGTTATTACCTCATCCCAGTGACAGACACTGTTATGGGGGATCTGTGGATGACACTGTTATGGGGGATCTGCGGGTGACACTGTTATGGGGGGGATCTGTGGATAACACACTGTTATGGGGGATCTGTGGATGACGCACTGTTATGGGGGATCTGCTGATGACGCACTGTTATGGGGGATCTGTGGATGGCGCACTGTTATGGGGGGATCTTTGGGTGACGCACTGTTATGGGGGATCTGCGGATGGCACTGTTATTACCTCATCCCAGTGACAGACACTGTTATGAGGGGGATCTGTGGATGGCGCACTGTTATGGGGGATCTGTGGATGACACTGTTATGGGGGATCTGTGGATGACACTGTTATGGGGGATCTGTGGATGACACTGTTATGGGGGATCTGTGGATGGCGCACTGTTATGGGGGATCTGTGGATGACGCACTGTTATGGGGTATCTGTGGATAACACACTGGTATGGGGGATCTGTGGATGATGCACTGTTATGGGGGATCTGCTGATGACGCACTGTTATGGGGGATCTGCTGATGACGCACTGTTATGGGGGATCTGCTGATGACGCACTGTTATGGGGGATCTGCTGATGACGCACTGTTATGGGGGATCTGCGGGTGACACTGTTATGGGAGATATGCGGATGACAATGTTATGGGAGATCTGTGGGTGACAATGTTATGGGAGATCTGTGGGTGACACTGTTATGGGGGATCTGTGGATAACACTGTTATGGGGATCTGTGGATGACACACTGTTATGGGGGATCTGTGGGTGACACTTTTATGGGGAAATCTGCGGATGACACTGTTATTACCTCATCCCAGTGACAGACACTGTTATGGGGGATCTGTGGATGACACTGTTATGGGGGATCTGCGGGTGACACTGTTATGGGGGGGATCTGTGGATAACACACTGTTATGGGGGATCTGTGGATGACGCACTGTTATGGGGGATCTGCTGATGACGCACTGTTATGGGGGATCTGTGGATGGCGCACTGTTATGGGGGGGATCTGTGGGTGACGCACTGTTATGGGGGATCTGCGGATGGCACTGTTATTACCTCATCCCAGTGACAGACACTGTTATGAGGGGGATCTGTGGATGGCGCACTGTTATGGGGGATCTGTGGATGACACTGTTATGGGGGATCTGTGGATGACACTGTTATGGGGGATCTGTGGATGACACTGTTATGGGGGATCTGTGGATGGCGCACTGTTATGGGGGATCTGTGGATGACGCACTGTTATGGGGTATCTGTGGATAACACACTGGTATGGGGGATCTGTGGATGATGCACTGTTATGGGGGATCTGCTGATGACGCACTGTTATGGGGGATCTGCTGATGACGCACTGTTATGGGGGATCTGCTGATGACGCACTGTTATGGGGGATCTGCTGATCACGCACTGTTATGGGGGATCTGCTGATGACGCACTGTTATGGGGGATCTGCTGATGACGCACTGTTATGGGGGATCTGCTGATGACGCACTGTTATGGGGGATCTGTGGATGATGCACTGTTATGGGGGATCTGCTGATGACGCACTGTTATGGGGGATCTGCTGATGACGCACTGTTATGGGGGATCTGCTGATGACGCACTGTTATGGGGGATCTGCTGATGACGCACTGTTATGGGGGATCTGCTGATGACGCACTGTTATGGGGGATCTGCTGATGACGCACTGTTATGGGGGATCTGTGGATGACACTGTTATGGGGGGATCTGTGGATGACACTGTTATGGGGGATCTGTGGATGACACTGTTATAGGGGATCTGTGGATGGCACACTGTTATGGGGGATCTGTGGGTGACACTGTTATTACCTCATCCCTGTGACGGACACTGACTGCAGTAATACATCGGGGGTCGGGCTCTCTGGCTCCATCAGGGCGCCGTCCACACATCGCTGCACGGAAAAAAGTTTTCTTTTAAACAAATATCTGAAGAAAGTTGCAGACCGTCCCAGATAGACGGAAATAAAACCGTGTTATGCTCATCGATGTGTGGACGGCGCCCTGGTGGAGCTGGAGAATCTTCTCTGCATCCTTTATCTTTGGTTTTCGATGGGCAAGGAGCTGCAGTCCTTACAAACAGCAGGTAGTCACCTCCACAAGCATTTTTCCCCACGTCTCTGCTCGATCACCAACTCTCCCGCATATATCTAAAGGTTTACGCTAGGCTGTGTCTTTTGCTTCATTTTTTTCTTTTTTTCATAGCATTTCCAATTCCACTACATGATCCTATAATAAGGGAGAAGCCTCCAGTGTTAGTGCTGGTAATTGTAGACCTTCATGTAATGTTATCAGGGGTGTCGTCCTGTGTGATGCAGAGAGCCGGGGACACAACAGCTACTGTTACTGTGGGTGCCCGGGGCAGAGACATCAAGAAGAAATGTCTGCCCATTACATTGATTGACACAGTATGAGATTCTTGTCTTAAAGGGCCCCTACATCAGAAGTGCTCAAGATACTTCAGAGGATTAGCTGTTATCAGTCACACAAGATATATAGGTTCTCAGCCTCTTCCCGGCCTAAGTGGCTGATAACAGGGGGCAATAGACTGTATTCTCCTGTCCTACAGTCATCCTCTCCCCTGAAATGGCTGATAACAGGGGGCAATAGACTGTATTCTCCTGTCCTACAGTCGTCCTCTCCCCTGAAATGGCTGATAACAGGGAGCAATAGACTGTATTCTCCTGTCCTACAGTCATCCTCTCCTCTGAAATGGCTGATAACAGGGGGCAATAGACTGTATTCTCCTGTCCTACAGTCATCCTCTCCCCTGAAATGGCTGATAACAGGGGGCAATAGACTGTATTCTCCTGTCCTACAGTCATCCTCTCCCCTGAAATGGCTGATAACAGGGAGCAATAGACTGTATTCTCCTGTCCTACAGTCATCCTCTCCCCTGAAATGGCTGATAACAGGGGGCAATAGACTGTATTCTCCTGTCCTACAGTCATCCTCTCCCCTGAAATGGCTGATAACAGGGGGCAATAGACTGTATTCTCCTGTCCTACAGTCATCCTCTCCTCTGAAATGGCTGATAACAGGGGGCAATAGACTGTATTCTCCTGTCCTACAGTCATCCTCTCCCCTGAAATGGCTGATAACAGGAGGCAATAGACTGTATTCTCCTGTCATACAGTCATCCTCTCCCCTGAAATGGCTGATAACAGGGGGCAATAGACTGTATTCTCCTGTCCTACAGTCATCCTCTCCCCTGAAATGGCTGATAACAGGGGGCAATAGACTGTATTCTCCTGTCGTACAGTCATCCTCTCCCCTGAATTGGCTAATAACAGGGGGCAATAGACTGTATTCTCCTGTCCTACAGTCATCCTCTCCCCTGAAATGGCTGATAACAGGGGGCAATAGATTGTTTTCTCCTGTCCTACAGTCATCCTCTCCCATGAAATGGCTGATAACAGGGGGCAATAGATTGTTTTCTCCTGTCCTACAGTCATCCTCTCCCATGAAATGGCTGATAACAGGGAGCAATAGACTGTATACTCCTGTCCTACAGTCATCCTCCCCCCTGAAATGGCTGATAACAGAGAGCAATAGACTGTATTCTCCTGTCCTACAGTCATCCTCTCCCCTGAAATGGCTGATAACAGCGGGCAATAGACTGTATTCTCCTGTCCTACAGTCATCCTCTCCGCTGAAATGGCTGATAACAGGGGGCAATAGACTGTATTCTCCTGTCCTACAGTCATCCTCTCCCCTGAAATGGCTGATAACAGGGAGCAATAGACTGTATTCTCCTGTCCCACAGTCATCCTCTCCCCTGAAATGGCTGATAACAGGGAGCAATAGACTGTATTCTCCTGTCCTACAGTCATCCTCTCCCCGGAAATGGCTGATAACAGGGAGCAATAGATTGTATTCTCCTATCCTACAGTCATCCTCTCCGCTGAAATGGCTGATAACAGGGGGCAATAGACTGTATTCTCCTGTCCTACAGTCATCCTCTCCCCTGAAATGGCTGATAACAGGGGGCAATAGACTGTATTCTCCTGTCCTACAGTCATCCTCTCCCCTGAAATGGCTGATAACAGGGGCAATAGACTGTATTCTCCTGTCCTACAGTCATCCTCTCCCCTGAAATGGCTGATAACAGGGAGCAATAGAGTGTATTCTCCTGTCCTACAGTCATCCTCTCCCCTGAAATGGCTGATAACAGGGAGCAATAGAGTGTATTCTCCTGTCCTACAGTCATCCTCTCCCCTGAAATGGCTGATAACAGGGGACAATAGATTGTATTCTCCTGTCCTACAGTCATCCTCTCCCCTGAAATGGCTGATAACAGGGGGCAATAGACTGTATTCTCCTGTCCTACAGTCATCCTCTCCCCTGAAATGGCTGATAACAGGGGGCAATATATTGTATTCTCCATTCCTACAGTCATCCTCTCCCCTGAAATGGCTGATAACAGGGAGCAATAGACTGTATTCTCCTGTCCTACAGTCATCCTCTCCCCTGAAATGGCTGATAACAGGGGCAATAGATTGTATTCTCCTGTCCTACAGTCATCCTCTCCCCTGAAATGGCTGAAAACAGGGGGAAATAGACTGTATTCTCCTGTCCTACAGTCGTCCTCCCCTCTGAAATGGCTGATAACAGGGGGTAATAGATTGTATTCTCCTGTCCTACAGTCATCCTCTCTCCTGAAATGGCTGATAACAGGGGGCAATAGACTGTATTCTCCTGTCCTACAGTCATCCTCTCCCCTGAAATGGCTGATGACAGGGAGCAATAGTTGTATTCTCCTGTCCTACAGTCATCCTCTCCCCTGAAATGGCTGATAACAGGGAGCAATAGATTGTATTCTCCTGTCCTACAGTCATCCTCTCCCCTGAAATGGCTGATAACAGGGAGCAATAGATTGTATTCTCCTGTCCTACAGTCATCCTCTCCCCTGAAATGGCTGATAACAGGGAGCAATAGACTGTATTCTCCTGTCCTACAGTCATCCTCTCCCCTGAAATGGCTGATAACAGGGGGCAATAGACTGTATTCTCCTGTTCTACAGTCATCCTCTCCCCTGAAATGACTGATAACAGGGAGCAATAGACTGTATTCTCCTGTCCCACAGTCATCCTCTCCCCTGAAATGGCTGATAACAGGGGACAATAGACTTTATTCTCCTGTCCTACAGTCATCCTCTCCCCTGAAATGGCTGATAACAGGGGGCAATAGACTGTATTCTCCTGTCCTAAGTCATCCTCTCCCCCCTGAAATGGCTGATAAAAGGGAGCAATACTGTGTTATTTAGCTGTGGTGCTGAGGACAGGATGGATTCCTCGGCTTGGCTACAGACGCTTCTCTCTGTTTTCAGTAAATAACCCTAGACGCAGAGTCACCTTCCTTCATTCAGTGTCTGGTTTTATTTAGAATGTGGTCTTAGTTCTTTTTGGGCCCCCAGTAACCTTGGGGCAGGTTGTCTCCTTAGAGCTACAGAAGGATTGTCACTCCTCAGGATCCTGATACTGATAAAGCTTCATACAGTTGTGCATACTGTCAGCCACCAACACAAGGCCATCCTGCCACACGGCTAGTCCCCGGGGGCTGCTGAGTCCTTCCTCCACTATGACCTGGGCCGCTCTCCGGTGGGGATAGTAGATGACACAATGCGTCTGTGCCCAGTCTGCCACCAGCACCCCTCCCTCACTGTCCACACACACTCCCCATGGATTACAGAGAGCGGGCCCTGGGCTGGACTTGAGACCCAAAACCTTGAGCAGCTGCCAGTCTTCCCCCAGGACCTTCACACAACAGCCCCCATCGATGCCTCTCTCAGAAACAGCCAGGAGCCCCTGGCTATTGGAGGCCACTAGGTAAGGCTTGTTGAACCCAGGTAGCACTATGCCTTCCTTTTGACGCCCGGTGCTGGGGTCCAGGGTGAGCACACATATGGCTCCTAGCTTCATGTCGGCCACTATGAACTCATCTCTGAAGTTGGCAGTGATGCCCCGTGGAGCACCCCATTTTCTGGACAGAACTTGCATGAGGCGGCCATGTTTACTATACACATCAACGGAACGGTCGCTGGAGTTAGTCAAGGCCACCAAACCCCGGTTACTCACAGCAACATCGAAGTAATTCTTTGCTTCCAGTGCAAATTGTTGGAGAAGTTTCCCCATGGGGTCCATCACCTGGAGACGTCTGTTTCCATAGTCCACAATGTAGATGGACCCCGTGCTGGTGACAGAGATACCATGGGGTAGATTTAACTCTGCTCGTCCCGATCCAAACTTGCCAAACTGTCTAACAAGCTTGGTGGTACCATCTCCAACACTCTCAGTGGGGCAGTCAGTAAGATCTAGTTCGCTCCTGCTCAGACATCTGGGGCGCTGCTGAGAAGTCTTGGGAGTCTTTCTAGAATACTGAGAAGTCTTGACCCGGACCCGGATCTCCCGGAGAGCACTTGACGGTGTAGAGGCAGCCACACTCCTGGGGTTGGACCAGTTACTTGATGAACTAGACATAGAGTTTCTTCTTTCCTTGGCAGAGATTGGTCTCCTAGAGGGAGCAGTGTGTGGCCGGGATAACCTCTCAATGTATGGCATGGACGATGAGCGCGGTACGGGCTTCCAGTTGCCTTGCTGCCTTTGATTCCACATTTTAGTACTGGGTCTCTGCTTCCCATCTGTCAGGGTAGGAGTTTGCGGCTTTGACTTTATCTCAGATTTTTCCATTGCCGGACTGATCACTGGAGGTCTCTTCCTGGCTTCTCGGTTGACTGGATTCGAGGAGCGAGAAAATGTATGAGATTTGACATCTGTCTGTGTTTTCTTGGGAGACTCAATGATGAAGGTGTATGAGGACTTCACACTCTCACTGGGAGAACTTGATCTCACAGGAACATTCAAAAAGTCCACGCTGAGGCAAGCTGAGGTCTCATAAGACATCCGCATGTAGTCAATGCCTGAGGTTGTGGTGTGATGCATGACTTGATTTGTGCGGCTTTCCAAATTTTGCTTATTTAAGTAAGATACCACAGAGCTTTCCCCGAGTTCGTTAGGTTGACTTTCAGAGTCCATTGAGTTCCATCTAGTTACAGGTTCTCCATCACTTTGCATCTTGGCTGATGGGACTCGGCTGTCTCTGATGGCGAGTTGCCTACAAGCTTTGGGATCCCTCACACCATTCTCTATCTCCATATCTTCCATGGTGTCTTCTGAGCTATCAGACCCGTCTTCACACACGTAGGCGGCAGTTGCTCTAAACAATGTATCGTGCTCAGGGAAGTCCATGGAGACGTCATCATTTTGAGACATAGTCTTGGCAGGGATCTCATTTTCATCCTTGCATTCTTGCAGGATGCTCAGGATATCGGTTTCCAGTTTTGTCATGCTCTCTGTTTTCATTCCAGATCCTGGAGAATGGGGTTGACATTTGGTGGATGATTGGAGTTGTTGAAATGTCTCTTTCCTAGGGTTGCCTCTGGTTCTTTTGCTGGTTATATTTTGGGTGAAGGGTTTTCTAACTAGATCTCCATTTCCCATCGTGGTTCTTGTTCCCTGCAGCTTGTTATCCAGCTTTTGGGCAGTGTTTCTGCTGCCTGTGATCCATTTTTTGGTGGCCACCCGTGGACTCAGGGCTGCACTGTCAGCTTCCATGACAGCTGGATCTCTAGGAGAAAGGTTCTGTCTGGGACCATCATGTTTTTTCTTCAGATCCACAGATGACTGGTTTGTGATGGTGGATACAGACTCATGGTCACTGTCATCTTCCATCCTCCCTTCTATACACCCCTCTGGATGGTGGGATATGTCATCCCAAGGTGGTGTTTCATCACTTAAGAGTATTGGGTTGTTTGTTGCCTTCTTGCACCAGTGCGATTCAGCCCCTTTGCTCAGACAAGGGGTGGATAAGCCGAGCGTTTGCTCCTCACATCGTATTTCCCCTAACGTAGCCGTCTGCAGGGGCCGTGGGGTGAAGTGCACTTTTTTTAAGCTGATGTTGATGCTGTTTTTCTTGGAGAAGATGTCAGAAAGCGTTCCCTGGATTTGCTTCATTATGAGCTTGTTGTTACTGGAGGTGACTAATGCCTGCTTCAACTGGGAGGACACATTGCAGATCTTGTGGACCATGCTATTAATCTCACAGACCCCATTCTGCAGAGCAAGCTCGTTGTCTTTCTGAATGGAGGAGAGCTGATCTCTCAGACGCATGTGTTCTTCCTCCACATGATTCAGGATGAACTGCTCCTGTTTAAGGATGGAAAGTAGTGTCTTCTCAAATGACTTGGACACTCTCTCATGGTCCTTCGTCTGTTGAGCTTTGATCTGCTCCAGTTCTTGGCAGGTCCGAGCAAGTTCTCCCAGAAGAACTGTGAAGTCGCCCATCTTCTCTCTTGCTCTGGATATCAATCTCTCACTGGATCTGGATATCAATATTGGGGCAACAGTCTACAAAAAAGAGAGGAAATATTGTGAGGACCACAAAACACCAAGTGAATTACCAAGAAACCTGGAGCCAGAACATGGTGATTGGAGGACATTGATTGGGTGGAGTTTAATCATTCCCCATCCCTAAGGATCTTAAGTTTGGGTAGTAAGGAACCAAAATATTGTAACCATAGACATAACATCACCACACTGATCCAGCACTGGGCATTGACTCCATGACCACCCTAGACAGCAAATTCTCACATGATGTGACTATTGTGTAATTCCACCGAAGTAACATTTACCTGCAGAAGTAAATGAGGGACGTGCTTCATCTGCTGCACATACTGTGGAGTCAAAAGTGGGTCAATGTATTCCTGTGGAGTGTGAGCTCTGCAGTTTTCATTTCAGATATTTGTGGCCTGGTAGGACATTGAATCATCAGCAGTGAATGGTCCAGCATTACAGCTCATGATGTAAGTGGATATAAGAGACCTCATAGATTATACATGAGAACAGGACGAGGCTCGGAGACACTGGAGAAGAGGACGCGGCTGTATCAGGGGCACAGGGCTCGAGATCCACTGGGGAAGTAGAAATACATATATTAGGCCAATGGGATGAACTGGATTATATACTGTAGATATGAAATGTGGATTTCATAGCAGAGGACCTCTTGCACAGACAAGATGTATTACGCCACATTTCTGCATTGGCCGAGGATGAGCATCTGCACTGATTTCCCCCTGGTAAAAGCAGCTGATCACCATTGTCCGAGAAGCCAGTTTCAAACCAAGGCAGTTATGGACGCCAACACTACAGGAGTAGATAAATTAGATGTCAGCTTTACCGGCAACAGACATAATACGGAAGGCTGAAGAGAATATCTACCACCTGGAGCAGATGACTGTGCTGTAGTTCTCACATTCGCCTCCAGATGTCAGCACAATAGGTGACACTGGGAATAAAGCATCTCATTTTACAGCCTGCTGTGAACAATAGTGCTATCACCTCACTAGCTTTCGGCAGAACTTTAATCCTGAAAAGCCCCTTTTGGGATGTGATCAATATATTATCCATCCAGAAAGTGTTTAGTTTCTAGTTGTGTAACAGAACGCACCCTGCATATCAGTTCTAGATTTGGTGAGGAAAATTTTCTATATTCATCTGTAAGTGAGAAGATGATGGACATGCACAAAAGAGAGGATCTTCACACAATCCATAACCATAAGTGTCCATCTATAACAATCAGAAGTATGTCACCCATAACGGTCACTGTGTACATACATTACATTACTTATCCTGAGTTACATCCTGTATTATACTCCAGAGCTGCACTCACTATTCTGCTGGTGCAGTCACTGTGTACAGACATTACTTATCCTGTACTGATCCTGAGTTACATCCTGTATTATACTCCAGAGCTGCACTCACTATTCTGCTGGTGCAGTCACTGTGTACATACATTACTTATCCTGTACTGATCCTGAGTTACATCCTGTATTATACTCCAGAGCTGCACTCACTATTCTACTGGTGCAGTCACTGTGTACATACATTACTTATCCTGTACTGATCCTGAGTTACATCCTGTATTATACTCCAGAGCTGCACTCGCTATTCTGCTGGTGCAGTCACTGTGTACATACATTACTTATCCTGTACTGATCCTGAGTTACATCCTGTAGTATACTCCAGAGCTGCACTCACTGTTCTGCTGGTGCAGTCACTGTGTACATACATTACTTATCCTGTACTGATCCTGAGTTACATCCTGTATTATACTCCAGAGCTGCACTCGCTATTCTGCTGGTGCAGTCACTGTGTACATACATTACTTATCCTGTACTGATCCTGAATTACATCCTGTATTATACTCCAGAGCTGCACTCACTGTTCTGCTGGTGCAGTCACTGTGTACATACATTACTTATCCTGTACTGATCCTGAATTACATCCTGTATTATACTCCAGAGCTGCACTCACTGTTCTGCTGGTGCAGTCACTGTGTACATACATTACTTATCCTGAGTTACATCCAGTATTATACTCCAGAGCTGCACTCACTATTCTGCTGGTGCAGTCACTGTGTACATACCTTACTTATCCTGTACTGATCCTGAGTTACATCCTGTATTATACTCCAGAGCTGCACTCACTATTCTGCTGGTGCAGTCACTGTGTACATACATTACTTATCCTGTACTGATCCTGAGTTACATCCTGTATTATACTCCAGAGCTGCACTCACTATTCTGCTGGTGCAGTCACTGTGTACATACATTACTTATCCTGTACTGATCCTGAGTTACATCCTGTATTATACTCCAGAGCTGCACTCACTATTCTACTGGTGCAGTCACTGTGTACATACATTACTTATCCTGTACTGATCCTGAGTTACATCCTGTATTATACTCCAGAGCTGCACTCGCTATTCTGCTGGTGCAGTCACTGTGTACATACATTACTTATCCTGTACTGATCCTGAATTACATCCTGTATTATACTCCAGAGCTGCACTCGCTATTCTGCTGGTGCAGTCACTGTGTACATACATTACTTATCCTGCACTGATCCTGAGTTACATCCTGTATTATACTCCAGAGCTGCACTCGCTATTCTGCTGGTGCAGTCACTGTGTACACACATTACTTATCCTGTACTGATCCTGAGTTACATCCTGTATTATACTCCAGAGCTGCACTCACTATTCTGCTGGTGCAGTCACTTTGTACATACATTACTTATCCTGTACTGATCCTGAGTTACATCCTGTATTATACTCCAGAGCTGCACTCACTGTTCTGCTGGTGCAGTCACTGTGTACATACATTACTTATCCTGAGTTACATCCAGTATTATACTCCAGAGCTGCACTCACTATTCTGCTGGTGCAGTCACTGTGTACATACCTTACTTATCCTGTACTGATCCTGAGTTACATCCTGTATTATACTCCAGAGCTGCACTCACTATTCTGCTGGTGCAGTCACTGTGTACATACATTACTTATCCTGTACTGATCCTGAGTTACATCCTGTATTATACTCCAGAGCTGCACTCACTATTCTGCTGGTGCAGTCACTGTGCACATACATTACTTATCCTGTACTGATCCTGAGTTACATCCTGTATTATACTCCAGAGCTGCACTCACTGTTCTGCTGGTGCAGTCACTGTGTACATACATTACTTATCCTGTACTGATCCTGAGGTACATCCTGTATTATACTCCAGAGCTGCACTCACTATTCTGCTGGTGCAGTCACTGTGTACATACATTACTTATCCTGCACTGATCCTGAGATACATCCTGTATTATACTCCAGAGCTGCACTCACTATTCTGCTGGTGCAGTCACTGTGTACATACATTACTTATCCTGTACTGATCCTGAGGTACATCCTGTATTATACTCCAGAGCTGCACTCACTATTCTGCTGGTGCAGTCACTGTGTACATACATTACTTATCCTGTACTGATCCTGAGTTACATCCTGTATTATACTCCAGAGCTGCACTCACTGTTCTGCTGGTGCAGTCACTGTGTACATACATTACTTATCCTGTACTGATCCTGAGTTACATCCTATATTATACTCAAGAGCTGCACTCACTATTCTGCTGGTGCAGTCACTGTATACAGACATTACTTATCCTGTACTGATCCTGAGTTACATCCTGTAGTATACTCCAGAGCTGCACTCACTGTTCTGCTGGTGCAGTCACTGTGTACATACATTACTTATCCTGTACTGATCCTGAGTTACATCCTGTATTATACTCCAGAGCTGCACTCACTATTCTGCTGGTGCAGTCACTGTGTACATACATTACTTATCCTGTACTGATCCTGAGTTACATCCTGTATTATACTCCAGAGCTGCACTCACTATTCTGCTGGTGCAGTCACTGTTTACATACATGACTTATCCTGTACTGATCCTGAGTTACATCCTGTATTATACTCCAGAGCTGCACTCACTATTCTGCTGGTGCAGTCACTGTGTACATACATTACTTATCCTGTACTGATCCTGAGTTACATCCTGTATTATACTCCAGAGCTGCACTCACTGTTCTGCTGGTGCAGTCACTGTGTACATACATTACTTATCCTGTACTGATCCTGAGTTACATCCTATATTATACTCAAGAGCTGCACTCACTATTCTGCTGGTGCAGTCACTGTATACAGACATTACTTATCCTGTACTGATCCTGAGTTACATCCTGTAGTATACTCCAGAGCTGCACTCACTGTTCTGCTGGTGCAGTCACTGTGTACATACATTACTTATCCTGTACTGATCCTGAGTTACATCCTGTATTATACTCCAGAGCTGCACTCACTATTCTGCTGGTGCAGTCACTGTGTACATACATTACTTATCCTGTACTGATCCTGAGTTACATCCTGTATTATACTCCAGAGCTGCACTCACTATTCTGCTGGTGCAGTCACTGTGTACATACATTACTTATCCTGTACTGATCCTGAGTTACATCCTGCATTATACTCCAGAGCTGCACTCACTATTCTGCTGGTGGAGTCACTGTGTACATACATTACTTATCCTGTACTGATCCTGAGTTACATCCTGTATTATACTCCAGAGCTGCACTCACTATTCTGCTGGTGCAGTCACTGTTTACATACGGTCAGGTCCATAAATATTGGGACATTGCCACAATTCTAACATTTTTGGCTCTATACACCACAATGGATGTGAAATGAAACAAACAAGATGTGCTTTACCTGCAGACTGTCAGCTATACCTGCAGACTGTCAGCTTTAATCTGAGGGTATTTACACCCAAATCAGGTGAACGGTGCAGGAATTACAGCAGTTTGCATCTGTGCCTCCCACTTGTTACAGGACCAGAAGTAATGGGACAATTGTCTTCTCAGCTGCTCCATGGCCAGGTGTGTGTTATTCCCTTATTGTCCCAATTACAAGGAGCAGATACAAGGTCCAGAGGTCATTTCCAGTCTGATATCTGCATTTGGAATCTGTTGCTGTCAACTCTGAAGATGAGATGCAAAGAGCGGTCACTATCAGTGAAGCCGTCATTAGGCTGAGAAACACCACAAACCCATCAGAGAGATAGCAGAAACATCAGGCGCGGCCAAAACACTGCTGGAACATTCTTATAAAGAAGGAACGCAGCGGTGAGCTCAGCAACACCAAAAGACCCGGAAGACCACGGAAAACAACTGTGGTGGATGACCGAAGAATTCTTTCCCTGGTGAAGAAAACACCCTTCACAACAGTTGGCCAGATCAAGAACACTCTCCAGGAGGTAGGTGTATGTGTGTCAAAGTCAACAATCAGGAGAAGACTTCACCAGAGTGAATACAGAGGGTTCACCACAAGATGGAAACCATTGGTGAGCCTCAAACACAGGAAGGCCAGATTAGAGTTTGCCAAACAACATCTAAAACAGCCTTCACAGTTCTGGAACAACATCCTATGGACAGATGAGACCAAGATCAACTTGTACCAGAGCGATGGGAAGAGAAGAGTACGGAGAAGGAAAGGAGCTGCTCATGGTCCTAAGCATACCACCTCATCAGTGAAGCATGGTGGTGGTGGTGTCCTGGCGTGGGCATGTATGGCGGCCAATGGAACTGCTTCTCTTGTATTTATTGATGATTTGACTGCTGACAAAAGCAGCCGGATGAATTCTGAAGGGTTTCGGGGAATATTATCTGCTCATCTTCAGCCAAATGCTTCAGAACTCATTGGACGGCGCTTCACAGTGCAGATGGACAATGACCCAAAGCATCCTGCAAAAGCAACCAAAGAGTGTAAGGGAAAGAAGTGGAATGTTCTGCAATGGCCGAGTCAATCCCCGGACCTGAATCCGATTGAGCATTTCACTTGCTGAAGACAAAACTGAAGGGAAAATGCCCCAAGAACAAGCAGGAACTGAAGACAGTGGCAGTAGAGGCCGGGCAGAGCATCACCAGGGATGAGACCAGCGTCTGGTGAAGTCTATGCGTTCCAGACTTCAGGCTGTAATTGACTGCAAAGGATTTGTAACCAAGTATCAAAAAGTGAAAGTTTGATTTATGATTATTATTCTGTCCCATTACTTTTGGTCCCTTAACAAGAGGGAGGCACAGATGCAACTGCTGTAATTCCTGCACCGATCACCTGATGTGGATGTAAATCCCCTCAGATTACAGCTGACAGTCTACAGGTAAAGCTGACAGTCTGCAGGTAAAGCTGACAGTCTGCAGGTAAAGCTGACAGTCTGCAGGTAAAGCTGACAGTGTGCAGGTAGAGCTGACAGTCTGCAGGTAAAGCTGACAGTCTTCAGGTAAAGCTGACAGTCTGCAGGTAGAGCTGACAGTCTGCAGGTAAAGCTGACAGTCTGCAGGTAAAGCTGACAGTCTGCAGGTAAAGCTGACAGTCTGCAGGTAGAGCTGACAGTCTGCAGGTAAAGCTGACAGTCTGCGGGTAAAGCTGACAGTCTGCGGGTAAAGCTGACAGTCTGCGGGTAAAGCTGACAGTCTGCGGGTAAAGCTGACAGTCTGCGGGTAAAGCACATCTTGTCCGCTTCATTTCAAATCCACTGTGATGGTGTATAGAGCCAGAAATGTTAGAATTGTGTCCATGTCCCAATATCTATGGACCTGACTGTACATTACTTATCCTGTACTGATCCTCAGTTACATCTTGTATTATACTCCAGAGCTGCACTCACTATTCTGCTGGTGCAGTCACTGTGTACATACATTACTTATCCTGTACTGATCCTGAGTTACATCCTGTATTATACTCCAGAGCTGCACTCACTATTCTGATGGTGCAGTCACTGTGTACATACATTACTTATCCTGTACTGATCCTGAGTTACATCCTGTATTATACCCCAGAGCTGCACTCACTATTCTGCTGGTGCAGTCACTGTGTACATACATTACTTATCCTGTACTGATCCTGAGTTACATCCTGTATTATACTCCAGAGCTGCACTCACTATTCTGCTGGTGCAGTCACTGTGTACATACATTACTTATCCTGTACTGACCCTGAGTTACATCCTGTATTATACTCCAGAGCTGCACTCACTATTCTGCTGGTGCAGTCACTGTGTACATACATTACTTATCCTGTACTGATCCTGAGTTACATCCTGTATTATACTCCAGAGCTGCACTCACTATTCTGCTGGTGCAGTCACTGTGTACATACATTACTTATCCTGTACTGACCCTGAGTTACATCCTGTATTATACTCCAGAGCTGCACTCACTATTCTGCTGGTGCAGTCACTGTGTACATACATTACTTATTCTGTACTGTCCCTGAGTAATATCCTGTATTATACCCCAGAGCTGCACTCACTATTCTGCTGGTGCAGTCACTGTGTACATACATTACTTATCCTGTACTGATCCTGAGTTATTGTACATACACCTAAGGTTACGTAGAGACCCCTGTGTGTCCCCAGCCTTCCTGACACTCATCTGTACATACACCTGAGATCATGTAGAGACCCCTGTGTATCCCCAGCCTTCCTGACACTCACCTGTACATACACCTGAGATCACGTAGAGACCCCTGTGTATCCCCTGCCCTCCTGACACTCACCTGTACATACACCTGAGATCATGTAGAGACCCCTGTGTATCCCCTGCCCTCCTGAAACTCACCTGTACATACACCTGAGATCACGTAGAGACCCCTCTGTGTCCCCAGCCTTCCTGAAACTCACCTGTACATACACCTAAGGTTACATAGAGACCCCTGTGTGTCCCCAGCCTTCCTGACACTCACCTGTACATACACCTGAGATCATGTAGAGACCCCTGTGTATCCCCAGCCTTCCTGACACTCACCTGTACATACACCTGAGATCATGTAGAGACCCCTGTGTGTCCCCAGCCTTCCTGACACTCACCTGTACATACACCTGAGATCACGTAGAGACCCCTGTGTGTCCCCAGCCTTCCTGACACTCACCTGTACATACACATGAGATCACGTAGAGACCCCTGTGTGTCCCCAGCCTTCCTGACACTCACCTGTACATACACCTGAGATCATGTAGAGACCCCTGTGTGTCCCCAGCCTTCCTGACACTCACCTGTACATACACCTGAGATCACGTAGAGACCCCTGTGTGTCCCCAGCCTTCTTGACACTCACCTGTACATACACCTGAGATCACGTAGAGACCCCTGTGTATCCCCAGCCTTCCTGACACTCACCTGTACATACACCTGAGATTACGTAGAGACCCCTATGTGTCCCCAGCTTTCCTGACACTCACCTGTACATACACCTGAGATAATGTAGAGACCCCTGTGTATCCCCAACCTTCCTGACACTCACCTGTACATACACCTAAGGTTACGTAGAGACCCCTGTGTGTCCCCAGCCTTCCTGACACTCACCTGTACATACACCTGAGATCACGTAGAGACCCCTGTGTGTCCCCAGACTTCCTGACACTCACCTGTGATCACTCATCTGACACTCACCTGTGATACACCTGAGATCACGTAGAGACCCCTGTGTATCCCCAGCCTTCCTGACACTCACCTGTACATAAACCTGAGATCACGTAGAGACCCCTGTGTATCCCCAGCCTTCCTGACACTCACTTGTACATACACCTGAGATCACGTAGAGACCCCTGTGTGTCCCCAGCCTTCCTGACACTCACCTGTACATACACCTGAGATCACGTAGAAACCCCTGTGTGTCCCCAGCCTTTTTGACACTCACCTGCGTATACACCTGAGATCACGTAGAGACCCCTGTGTATACAGACATTCACCTGCGTATACACCTGAGATCACGTAGAGACCCCTGTGTAACCCTGCCCTCCTGACACTCACCTGCGTATACACCTGAGATCATGTAGAGACCCCTGTGTATCCCCTGCCCTCCTGACACTCACCTGTACATACACCTGAGATCACGTAGAGACCCCTGTGTATCCCCTGCCCTCCTGACACTAACCTGTACATACACCTGAGATCACGTAGAGACCCCTGTGTATCCCCTGCCCTCCTGAAACTCACCTGTACATACACCTGAGATCACGTAGAGACCCCTGTGTGTCCCCAGCCTTCCTGACACTCACCTGTACATACACCTGAGATCATGTAGAGACCCCTGTGTATCCCCAGCCTTCCTGACACTCACCTGTACATACACCTGAGATCACGTAGAGACCCCTGTGTATACAGACACTCACCTGCGTATACACCTGAGATCATGTAGAGACCCCTGTGTATCCCCTGCCCTCCTGACACTCACCTGTACATACACCTGAGATCACGTAGAGACCCCTGTGTATCCCCTGCCCTCCTGAAACTTACCTGTACATACACCTGAGATCACGTAGAGACCCCTGTGTGTCCCCAGCCTTCCTGACACTCACCTGTACATACACCTGAGATCACGTAGAGACCCCTGTGTACCCCTGCCCTCCTGACACTCACCTGTACATACACCTGAGATCACGTAGAGACCCCTGTGTATACAGACACTCACCTGCGTATACACCTGAGA